>NW_015505636.1:1475589-1515165 GCF_001515645.1 Sinocyclocheilus grahami
CTTTCTATCTCTCTCTCTCTCTCTCTCTCTCTCTCTCTCTCTCTCTCTCTCTCTCTCTCTCTCTCTACAGGTGGGGAATCTGGGTCTCCTCTTCATGTTGCTCTTCTTCATCTTCGCTGCTCTGGGAGTAGAGCTGTTTGGTGACCTGAGTAAGCATAACAAACACACATAAATAAGGACCATTTTTGCTCATGGTCTAATTCACTCAGACGCAAACACTCCTTCTTACACACACACACACACACCTATGCACTCCTCAGGATCTTCCCATCTAGGTTTTATTTACACTGAAATGTAAATTACTTACATTCCCTAGGGAGTGCGTGACACTACTGCTTGGAGTCCAAAAACTAAAAAATGGAAATATGCTATATTGAAAATATTAAGTTAACTTTAACTAAACCCAGAGTTAAGAAGCCAAAATAACTTTGAGTGTCCCAAATAAAAGTCTTTCAAGTATTTTTTACCAGTTTTTTCAATATAAGTATCACAACAAAATTAATATACTATGTTACACGCTATTATAGGCCAGACGTAAATGCAGCACTCAGTTTTGTACCGTATGTTATGGGCTCCATCACTCTATTCATCAAGGGGTCCTAAAAACTAATTGCATACATTTATTTATTCCCTTTATGACGTTGATTACTCCACTGATGTCGTAACCCTCTAATCCTCTGATGCTACATAATTATGTTTTAAATTGTTTGATTTATTACTGTTTATTTGTTTTAAATTGCTGTGAGATCACTTTCACATATTTTAGAAAGATTTTTATCCTTGTCTGTAAGGGCAAACCATAAATATGGTATCTGCAGGAGATTTTCTCTAAAATACGTGGCAGGACATTTGGCACCGGTTTACTGAATACAGCCTGCCGCTCCAGTGCAGCTCAGCACAATACCAGAGTTGATGTCATTTCCATTTCCAATCAGCCGACTCAAGATAAACATAGAGACTTCATAATTCATATCCAGCTTTACAATGCTGTCCAAGTTCAATATATGGAGTCTGCTGAATTGAGATTGACTGTCTGCAAGGCAAACTTTTTTCTGTTTCTTCCCAAATAAGGATAAATCAGGACTGGTCGATTAGCAGTCCACCAACTATATCGATCAGTGAGATTATTTTAGATCGATTTAAATGTTGGTCTATATACATATGTTGTGAGACTGCATAAAATGTGTAGTATTTCTTCTTTCCAACATGCTATTGGAAAATGCTATTTCATCAATAAATATATGGTAATTCAGTTAATATAATTTGACACTTTGAATGTAAATTTTGAACTTCTGAATTTCTTCTCGAGTTTCTAAAATTAAAATCAGGTCTCGCCTTATATCGAATAACCTTAATAAACTGGTCTGGACTGCCAATAGTTTCTGCTTATGGTGATTTTGGAAAGTGCAGTTTGTACATACATTGAAGTGCATGGTACCATCATGCCAAGATCAAAAGAGCTGTCTAAGCTCCTCAGAATGAAGGTTGTTGTGATTTAAGAGTTTGGAAAAAGATTTAAAGCCATTTTCAAGATGCTAAATGTCAATTATTTTGTAGTACGTAATATAATCCACAAATGGAGAAAGTTTCAGAGTGCTTGCAATCTGTCTTACATCTATATGCTCACATCAATCTTAAAAATAAAGGGTTTTTTTTGTTGGTTTTTTTGGCATCTGTGGTTCTATGAAGAACCTTTAACATCCATTGAACCTTTTCATTGTACAAAAGTTTCTTTATAGTCGATAAAGGTTCTATAAAAGTATTCCAATTTTATTTTATTTAACAAAACAATGGTTGTTTTAAGAACTGATCACTGAAAGGTTCTTTGGGGAACCTAAAATTGTGTTGCTGTGATCCCAATTTTGGAATATTTACTGTATATCTGAAAGTGTGTGTTAAAAATTAACCAACTTTTCATTAAGTGGATAATTAAATTAAATTTTAACTTTTTCACAGCGCTGAAAATATGCAGATTTGCACATTCCCAGACCATGTACCTCAGACTATGACATTTTGTTTCTGTCCCAGTATGTGATGAGCTGCACCCCTGTGAAGGTCTTGGCCGTTATGCCACGTTCAAGAATTTTGGCATGGCTTTCCTCCTGTTGTTCCGTGTATCCACCGGGGACAACTGGAATGGCATTATGAAGGTGGGACAGTGAAATTCATGGTGAATTTCAATGATCCACATGGTTTTATTTTAAATGCTTTGCATTTTTACAACCTATTCGCCTCTCATTTTTACTCTCTGTGGCTGTGCATCCACGTTGCAGGACACGCTCAGAGACTGCTCCCAAGACACAGGCATCTGCTACAACACGGTGGTGTCCCCCATTTACTTTGTGTCCTTTGTACTGACGGCCCAGTTTGTGCTGGTCAATGTGGTGATTGCTGTGCTCATGAAGCACCTGGAGGAAAGCAACAAAGAGGCTAAGGAGGAGGCTGAGCTAGAAGCTGAGATGGAGCTGGAGTTGGAGGCTGTGGGTGGAGATGGAGGAATATCCCGAGGACACATGCCACCTCTGGGACATAGTGATGTAAGTGGACCAGGGGGGTCGCCTTGGATCTCAAGAGACTCTCGAGACATGTCGGGACGTCTTTACCCCACAGACAGCCCACCTGCAGACATACGCAGGGACTCTGAAGATCACATAATGACAGATCCTGATCCTCCTCATAATTTGGATCCGCCATTAGAGGTGAGTGGGTGTAAGGTCAGTGGTGTGTACCTTCAATGGTGTCGTTTCTAGGCTCAACACGTGAGCCAGACTATATGCTAATTGGTTTAAGCTGCTTATGACCACATCAGGCCAGCTAGAAACCAGCCACTATCTTAAGCAGGTTTCAGCAGGGGTGTCCAGCTTGCTTTCATTTTGCTGAAACTTTTGAATAGAATGCTGCAGAGATGACGTATTTTTGTAGGCCAAAACTTGGGAACTAAGTTAACATTTTTTTAAATGGGTTTTTGCCTGAAATAAGGTCTGTGGGTTAGCACAAGATTAAGATATTGTCATGTTATATTCTGTGACATAAAATACATCAGTAAATACCCCCTTGTAAACTTGGAAAAGGCAGTTGCTAACAAGTGGCTAAATATGGAACAAACATCATCACACTGAACAAGTAAACTCATCACTCAGGTTTTCACAGCTTTGTTTATAATCACACTTTTGCAAACTATTCTTACATAAACTTTCCGTTTTTTTTAATTATTATTAAATAAAGACTGAACGAGTTGTCAGAAGATTAGTGATGGTGTGACCATGGTGTAGTTTGTTTATAGATTTTATAGTTTTTTTCCCCCACTTCTGTCGATTGTATGTAGGTTTCTAAATTCATAAAAATTATGTTTATTTGTGAAGGTTATCATGATGAACAAAACATGTAGGAATCATAAACCTTTTTTGGTCACAGAGCTTATTTTCTGCAATAATCCTTAAGCCAGTAGAAAATTCTTTCTGGTTTTTGTCAAGGGAACCAGGGTGATGGTAACGTCTGGGTTGGCCTACAAAAATACATCATCACTGCAACACTGTATTATCTAAATCCAATATACTGCTAGACAACATACCATATGCTTCCATAGATGTCTGAACCCATATACGACACTGATGCACATTAAAAGAATGTTTCTGGTTCAATTAGACGTAAGCATCTGCTTTATGCTTTCCATTACCACTGAAAATAATGTTGTCCTTAAAACAAAAAAAAAGTCTTGTTTACAGCAGTGCACTTGCAGAGGAAGTCGATAGAGCAAGACCTTCCAGAGGGTATAAAAGCAAAAGAAAAAAAAAGTCTTGTATCAGTGCATTCATATATAAATTTGTCTAAACAAAATGTGAGTTATTTGATATGCAAGTTGTTTTTTTAGCAGTGGGACTACTGAGATTTTGGTTCTGCATTACCAGTCTAATTCCTGTGGATTTGTCTCTATGTGAAAAGTCCCTTTTTGGAATTATTGCACGTATCGTCTGAAAATTGCAGGGTTTTACTGGCCTTATATGGTCATGAGAGGAACTCTGCATAGAAGAAGATGGTAAACAATTTTGTTACTCTAGTCGTGTAAACACGTATGTTTAAGCCTTGTAGTCCTACGCACAACATTGTGTGCTTCAAAATGTATTTCAGTGCAACGCAGTGCCCCATTGACTTCTGTTCAAGTGCATAATTGTAAACATGATTTTTCTTTAAACATAGTAAAGATATTTTCTGTGATAAACAACACCTCACACATTAAAAATTTAAATTTAATTTCAAAATGTCATTATTTACTCATCTTGTATGTTGTTTTTAAACCTGTATGACTTGTCCTTCTGTGAAAAAAAAACTTCACTATTAACTAAGAGTATTCCTCTCAAGAAATGTCTTATTTGCTGCTTATTGATCATAAGTAAGGTAGTTGTGGTAGTAGTTAGTTATTGGGTAGGGTTAAGGGATCTAGAATATGGTCACACAGAATAAGGCAATAATAAGCAGCCAATATGCTATGCATGCTAATTAAGCAACTAGTTAACAGTGAAAAGTTAACTAGCACTGTTAACTAACAATTAACTGTTTATTAGTTCAAAAATCAATGCAGATTTAGTATTTGCCAGGGCTTTCAGATCATTATTAACATGCATTTAGGTTTACTAAAAAGGCATGTTTTAAAACACGGGACTGTTATTTTTAAAGTGGGGAAGTCCATCAGTTTCTGTTATTGTCATATGGAGATGTGACTGTTGTTTGCTCCTCATAAACTTAGTGGTCGAAGGTCAGACTGATGCCATGGGAAAGTAGTGATACAAACCTCTTCTTTTTTTAATGTAGGCTGGCTATTTCCAGAATACCAGCCATTTTTTTTAAGTTAACAATGACATTTTCCCTCCAGCTCTCTTCTGAAGTGTGGCTGCGTCTAAATTTTTTGCTCATCATCAGGGCAAATGTTCATAGAGCTCTAGTTCCCCCTTGTGGATGTCAGTGGTAGTATCAAACGTTTTTCTTGAGAGCAATGTATCTTTGTAAGTTCAGAGCCCAATACTACATCTGATCAGCACATAATGCATTGTACTACTGATATAACTAAGCAATGCATCTTAGCTAAACTGGTTTAAACAATCAGTTCACTTAAAATTTCTAATTCTGTCAGTTAATCACTGTCATGTTGTCGCAAACCTGTATGTCTTTATTCTGAGGAACAGAAGTCCATGGTTAAGAATGTCTGCTTTTGTGTTCCATGGAAGAAAGACAGTCAATAACGTGGGTGACTAAATGACGACATCTTAATTTTTGGGTGAACTGTTCCTTTAAATGAATTCTGAGTAGCTTGTTTATCCTTTTGTAAATCTCTCTTCTGGCTGCTTGTGTTATAGTCTACAAACTTCTGTCCTTCCTTCATTTCTCCTCTGTTTTTTCTCTGTGTAATGTCATTCACGTCACCCCTGGTCATCTCCTCTGCCTCGGTCTCTGTCTGTTCTCTTTCTCTCTCTTCGTCATTCATCCCGTCTGCCACATGCTGGGGCTTTTAGCGGAGGCCTATGTTTGACTCAGTTTCCCTGGTGATCCAGGGCTCATTGGAAGGAGAGCTCAGCCTCATGGACAACCTATCTGGCTCCATCTGCCACTACTACGCTCTGCCCCCCCTTCCCAGCAAGCACTTCACTGAGAAACAGGTCAATGGCATCCCCGTTTACCCAGCTTTGCCTTGTACCACACTCCTCTGCCTGTCTCCTTCCCTTCTGCTCTCCCTCCTTTTTTCTCTCTGGACCACTTAAACGTACATAATAGCACCGAAGCTTCACTGTTAGACTTTTTATTGTATTTCTGCGGTAACTTACTGGCAGCACTATTGCCAATAATTTACTGTAACTACCCCTTTACAGTAGCTTATCGCAAGTTTATTTTACAGTATAATGCCCTTACCGCAATTTCATTTTATAGTAAAATACTCTTACCACAACTTAATTTTACAGTACTATATCCTTATATCCTTACTGTAACTTATAATAACTGTAACAGTATAATAATATTACAGTAATTTTACTGTAATTTATTTCACACTATTTATTTTATAAAACCTTTGAATATTTTACATGAATCCCATTGAATTTAATAAATTCCAAATAAGTGACCTGAGACAAACTGAGATGAGATCATGAATATATCTTAACAAAAAAAAATATGGAAACAATCATCCTAGTTGGTCTTGGATGCATGGCCTCCATAACCACTGACAGATGATCTGAAACAAAACAGAGGGGAAATGTGAGAGAAATGGTCATGAGTTTATCTCTTCTAAATTTGTTCATGGACAGACAAGGTAACAACTTGTGCAACAGCAGTTATTCCCAGTATAGTACTGTTTAAACAGTATTGCTTTTTTGCACATCCTTGTCAGGGAACTCCATTAATTGCCTAAATGTACAGCAGGGAAAATAATTATTTGATCCCATACTGATTTTGTAAGGGTGTTGCCTTGGCGGTATTTTGGGTCATTGTCATGCTGGAAGACCCATCATCCATGACCCATCTTCAGTGTTCTGGCTGCATGGCCCCGTCCATCGGTCCTTCAATGCGGTGAAGCCATCCTGTACCCATAGCAGAGAAACAGCCCCAAAGCATAATGTTTCCACCTCCATGCTTGACTGTAGGGATGGTGTTCTTGGGGTCATAGTCAGCATTTCTCTCCCTCCAAACACAGCAAGTCGAGTTGATGCCAAAGAGTTCAATTTTGTTCTTATGTGACAACAGCACTTTCTCCCAAGCCTTCTCTGAATCATTTAGATGTTCAGACGGGCCTGTACATGTGCCTTCTTGAGCTGGGGGACCTTGCGGGCACTGCATGATATCAAATCATTGCAATGTAGTGTGTTACCAATGGTTTACTTGGCGACTGTTGGCCCAACTGCCTTAAGATCATTAACAAGCTCCTCCTGTGTAGTTAGGGGCTGATCCCTCACTTTTATCATGACCATCCTTTCCTCATAAGGCGAGATCTTGCATGGAGCACCAGACAGAGGGCGATTGATGGTTATTTTGTATTTCTTCCATTTCCGAATATTCACACCAACAGTTGTCTCCTTCTCAAAAAGCTTCTTGCTGATGGTCTTGTAGCCCATTCCAGCCTTGTGCAGGTCTACAATCTTGTCTCTGACGTCCTTTGACAGCTCTTTGGTCTTGCCCATGGTGGTGGGAGAGGTTTGAATGGAAGATACACATTCTATGGACTGTTTTCTTTTATACTCATAGCAAGATGACATTAGGAGTAATTTCTTAAAGTGACAGGACTTATCTGTGTTCCACTTGGGCATGTAACCAATCTGTGGGAGCCAGAATTCTTGCTGGTTGGTAGGGGATCAAATACTTATTTTACTCACTGAAATGCAAGTCAATTTATAACCTTTATATAATGTTTTTTTCTGGATTTTTTTGTTGATATTCTGTCTCTATCCATTAAAATAAACCTACCATAAAAATTATAGACCCTTAATTTTTTTGTAAGTGGTCAAACTTACAAAATCAACAGGGGATCAAATAATTATTTTCCCCACTGTACAATCACATTAAAGAGTAATTTTATGGTCCTTCAAACTTAAACTTTTTTTTTTTTCGCAGTGTTTTAAAGTATCTTTTTAGTTGTGACAGCTCTTGATCCAAGGAATATGAGTGTGTATCAGCTACTGTAACATTTGTATTGTTTGTAAATATTAGAGCAAAACAGGCTTTTGAGTCAATCTAGAAGTACTCTTGAAGAATACAGGATTATAACCAAAATTAATACTAAATCAAGGTACATAAATGGCTGTCATCAAATTCTCAGAAATATTTTAATCCAATTAAATTGTATGGAAACTGGAATCAGAATAAGAATAATTGTGAATCAAACTGAATTGAATCAAGATCAGAACTGAATTAAGAGCTTGTGAATCAAATGGAATTATGAAATCTCTATCAATCCCCAGCCCAACATATGAGTGATCATATAAAAAATAAATTAAAAAAACTTACAAAGTCAAAGGTGCCGTGATTCTAGGTGGCCCTTAAAAGAGTCTCTGGGGTGTAGTTGGCTCCTGCTGACACAAACATCAGAGAGATATTGCATATCTGTTGGATCACAATATATATATATATATATATATATATATCAAAACATATCTTTAATTATTATTATATTATGACATTTCTGTCATAGCTGCAGTTAATCTAATGTATACTGTGTATGATAGTTAAAACATACTTACAAAGCCAAAGATGCTCAATGCTGTGGCTCCTAAAATAGCCTTTGGGGTGTAGTTAGCTCCGGTTGAAACAAGTAAAAGAGAGAAAAAGAAGAATCATTATGCATTTTCTTTCTTGAATTAATTGATTATAATTTTACTTGAATATATATATTTTTTTCTTTGGTATATGCACTGGCGTAAATGTTTTATTTACGAGAGAGAGAGAGCACGAGACATATACCCATGTTGCACGCAAGAGAGAGAGAGCGCTCGTGCTATTTCAAATGACATCACACACATTTAACAGTATTCATTTAACTGAGGAGTAAAAGGAGAGAGCGCTCGTGCTATTTCAAATGACATCACACACATTTAACAGTATTCATTTAACTGAGGAGTAAAAGATACCATAACTAGCAGTAAAAAAGTCAAAAAATAATTGTTTGTGTAAATACTACACATCTATACTGGAAAGGCGTTCAGTCCGTTGCAGGACAATTGAGTTTCATGAAAGTTTCATGAAAGTTTTTGGGGAAAACAAACTTTTCCCTCAGACTGTCCTAGTAATAGCCTATAATTAGATTTTATATTTACTTTCTCCATATTTTTACATTTCATTGATATTGATAATGGTTTACGTTTTAAAAGTAAGTGTAAAAGTACTTACCACAGGAAAACTCGCAGTTGACGTCTGGCGATTCACTCAGAGGGGAAGTCCGTTATGCGGGCACCCGACACAAGCCTCAGTTTATATAACCTCTGCCAGGTTGTTGCGCGCGAATACAATTTAAATTTTGTGGGGTGTAAGCAAAGTTTATATATTTTATTTTTTAATCATTTTAAAAATGCATTTTATTTCACCACACTTGTGCTTACCCAGACATTGTATTGAGAATGCAGATTAATGTTTTTCATCTGCAGAACAATTTACAGTAGCACTACTGCTTTTGAGCAAACAGTAAAGTAACGCAAATTCCCATATACAGTAAATGGCATTAAAATACCCATAATTCAGTGCATATTACAGTAGTTAACCGTAAAACATATATATGGTAGTTTACTGGGCTTTTTGCGGTGAGTAACTGTAAAATTAAACAGTTAAAAAGTCTAACAGTGTTCTGTGTGTCAGTTACAAAACCATCTCTGCACTCTGGGATTTCCAGCACTCTTTAGAAGGCAAGGACTTGGTTCTGCTCCAGTAAAATCCATTTGTTGAAATGTACTTATTTCCTGATCCCATAAGAGTGACAAAGTTTTGCAAAATTGTGTGAACTTTGTGCCTCGTTCCAAAGATCATTAATACCCGAAAAAGTGATGGACTCGTCAGGCTGAAGTCGAAGAGGTAATGTGTGAATCGATAAAAAGCTGGACCGCTGTTGAATTATGCAAGGAAATCTCCTTTGGTCTGTTTCACATTGAAATATTTCATTAAATTGCATTAGCATTGCAAAATGGAGGCTTCTAAAAGCTTTTTTTTTTAAATGTAATTGGAGAATCTGTAATCTGTCTTTATGGAAATAGCTGGCGCTTTTATTTTGACGACTTTGCAAAAAGTTGTTCCAGCCCAAACTCTCAGGGACAATTAGACGATGCAGCATGCAGGATTTCACCTGCTGACGTTTGAGGATTTATGAAAGAGACTGTACATTATTTCTCTTTAAACGTAACCGAGTTTGACCTTTTGTTTCTGATCTAACTTTAATATCTGAGGACTGTTAAACTTCAGGATATCCATCATGGCTACTGAAGGAAGGTTATATGCATCCTGTCAGCTGACACTGGAGGGTGTTTCCATCAATTCTGAATTAAACAATTGGCTCTCTTTTAATTCATGGGTGTTAATTTGAATTGGAAGTTGAATTGGAATATGAATGTGAAGAAATATAGTATTTAATTACAAAGAAATTCAACCCAAATTGAATATTTATCTGTCTGTGTGTCTATTTATCTGGTCTATAAACCTGCAAATCTTTTAAACAAAGCTTTGTCAAGCCAACGTTAAAAGTTTGTCTTGACAAACTGTTCTTTCCTATTTAAAAATTGCAGATATATGAATTTCTTTTAATTTGAATTCTTCTTCATTACATTGAGATTTGAATTGCAATTCTCCATCCTGTTTGCTACATCATTTTAGGGATTGGAATTTAAAATACTTTCTCAGTCCAAATTTGAATGGAGCACAACTCTGATTTCCACCCACTGAACTGCAATGAACTGATTTCACCACATTTAGCTGTATTAATTTACTTGCACTAACCTGTGTGATAGTTTGTGCGTGTCTTCTAACTATGCATGTGCTGTTTGCCCATCTCACTCTTGGCTCGTCTCTTCTTCTTTAGATTCCTCTAGCCGAGATGGAGGCTCTGTCTCTGGTGTCGGAGAAATCCTGGTCCTTAGCTCTGACGGATGACTCTGTCCCAGATGATTTTAACCCCCTCTTACTAACCAGTCAGGAGTGCAATGTATTTAACAGTAGAGCAACGTTCATTTTCCACTCCTGCCTCTCAGCCTTACACTGCTTCCAAAGACATCTGCCCTCTCCACCCTGCTTCAGTATTTGACCCTGAATAATTTAGCCCTAGATCTTTTGGCCCTATAATAGATTTCCTCAGTTCAATGTTTTAAGCTATTTACAGCACAATTTTTGCTAAATGTTCTTCAGAGTGGCACCTTGAAGGTCCCCTTGGTTTCTTGTGGTACCTGACAAAGTTGAGTTACAGAGCTAAAAGTGTCAAATCGTAGTTACAATACTAACCTAACAACTAAATTTTACTGTAGCTGCTTTCAAATAAATGCAGGTTTTCCAGTGCTAAACAGTTTTTCTAGAAAGCATCAGCTGACAAAATGAATAGTATATCAGTATACTTTTTGCTTACATACACTATAGTTCAAAAGTGTGTTTAGAAGTGTGTAAAGAAGTGTCTAATGCTCTCCAAGGCTGCATTATTATTATTATTATAAAAATACAAAAAGAACACAGTGAAATACAATTTATATAATAATTTATATAATAGTTGTTCTATTCTAATGTATTTTAAAATGTAATGTAAAATGTAATGTCTTCAGTGTCACATAATTGTTCAGAAATCACTGTAATATGCTGATTTGTTGCTCATGTAACACTTATGATGTTAAACTCTTTTCTTCAGGATTATTTGATAAAAAGAAAATTCAAAAGAACATCATTAATTTTTCTAAATACTGTACAGATCTTTACCATTATAATGGATCATCCTTGGATGAATAAAAGTAATGTCATCTTTAGAAAAATCAAACTGACCCCAAATATTTGAATGGTAGTGTACATTAAATATAAATAAAATGGTCCCACTTTATATTAAGTGGTCCTAATACCTGTGTACTTACATAGTAACTAGATGTGTACACAGTATGTAACCACAGTGTAAGTACACATTGGTACATAGTATCTACAGCTGTAATGTTTGTGTAACTACACACATGTAACAGCCCACTGAATGGTTTGTGTAAATACAAATGTGTAACAGGACATTGGTAACAACACTTTTTGGTAATGAAAGTACAAATGTGTAACAGGACTAACAGCACTTTTTGGTAAATAAATTGTTACACTTTATATTAAGTAAACAATTCCTATGGATTTGATATAGAATTCAGCAAATAATATAATATAAAAATTATATAATATAATTAACCCTAAGTTAGCTACTTTCTTGCAGTAGCTTGTAGTTTAACAAACTATTAGTACTTCAAGAGAGCAGTCTGTCTGTAGTTTAGCTACTTTATAATAGGAGTAGCTTGTATATTGACAAACTAGTTTGCAAGCTTCCCTAACACTGGTGCATCCTCTCTACATGTGTAACCTAATTACGTACCTGCCGTGCCAGGGCTGTATGATTAATTTATACCAAAACTATACCAGTAATCTGTTTTCTGACACTTGGTCTGATGAATTTGTAAAAGTAGAGCACCTTCATCATAATCACTTTATGCAGATCTGAGAGGCGAGTGCGTTTGGAAGCTTTGGGGGTTTCTAACCATCCGCTCCTCTCTTTGTCTTTCTCTCTTTCCCTCTCTCTGTACATTTCGCACCAGCCTGGTGTTTGTATGGTCCTGTACAGTCCAGTAGAGTAGTATTTACTGCCTGTCAATCTGCTCCTTTCCTGTCTGGGTTCTGCAGCTATGTCCCCGCTCTTCCTCCCATACGTCTAAATGTCTAAAGGCCATTTCTAAACCTCTTCTCCATCTAGTCTCTTCATACTTTTTAGATGTTCCTGTTTGCATCCTCAATCTATCTGTCTGCATATATCTACCTGTGTCTCTTTGTTTTTGTTTCATGATTTTATCTCTGTCTTATCTTTTGTGTATTAAAAGTGAAGTTTCTCCCTAGTACCATGCTTCTTGAAAGAATATAGGAGTGTGGTATGGGGTCGGCTTCTGCTGTCTGCCAGCTACAGTAGTTCAGGCTCTGGGCGCAGCTTCTGAAGGGAGGAGGCTGATGGTTTCTGTCACCTCGCAACTGAATTCATATTCATTGTCTCAGAAATATGCCCATAGATCCATAAATAATTTACACATAGCATTTCTCAGATGAGTGAGATCTAGATCCAGCCTGTTCTCATTTTTCTGTTGTATTTATGTCAATGAAAAAAGGCAATGAAATGTGCACTGAAATGTGCATAACTTCACAATGTCCATAAAACAGGTTAAAAATAGCACCATAAATCTAAATGGGTATGTATATGTTACCCACAAAGATTGATTATAAACAATGCAGTGGAAAGGGAGAAAATGTACTCAAAACACATTTAATCACAAATAATGATCAGAATATAATCGAGAACTTTTTACAAAACAAATGAAATCTGTGTGTAAGAATATGTGGACTTGCATGAGTGTTATTGCAAGGAAAAATTCACCATAAATTAAAAAAAAGTCCAGTTGTTATTTAATATTACTGTAATTACTATTGTTTACTAATCTCACCTCATTCCAATTTTTTTCCCATAAAAATTAGAAATTCTGAAGAGTGTTACTTCAAAAAAGGACACAAAACACCAAAAATGTATCATCAATTTGGTTCTTGAGACTCATTTAACAGACCAAAATTTCCAAACGGAGTATGTCTTATTCAATCTGATTCATGAATCATTCAGTTTTGTGAACTGAATGAGACAATTCATTAAAAAGAAATTACAAAAAAAATGATTGATAGCAAATATTCATACTTTCAGTCATCTGTAATTTAAATTAAATACAGTATACAATACATGGATATGAAAAAAATTATAAAATGTGCATATTAATATAAGAAATATGCATTTGCACATACGCAACATGATTTATGAGAACATGTTTCTTGATCAGTCTCCTCCCTACGTCTAGTGCGCAGTAATGTTTGCCTTTCATTGTACGCTAACCAGTCCAGCTTCTATGTATTAGGTACAATGTGTGTGCGTGTGCTTCCATGTGTTCATAAGGGCCCCTGATGCTCCAAACACAAGTACCAGCTCTCACCTTGACTTGCATCTCTTTTAATGCCTCTCAGACCACAGCTCCAGCAGATCCCCCAGACCCCCAGCAGCCAGACGAGCCAACGGATGAGCACTTACTGTACGTGAAGAAGACCTCAGTGGGCCGTACGCATTCTCTGCCCAATGACAGCTACATGTTCCTGCCGCTGCAGCCCAACTCAACCCACAGTACCCACACAACCTCACCTCAACTCGTTCAGACTGGTAGAGCACTGCAATTTATTTCTGAATTTGTTTAAAATGCAGATGCAATATGAAATGTAATAGAAAAATGTCTCCTCACACAGGGTCTACAGGCTCTATCCAGTCTCAAACAGAAGAACCCACACTGCTCTTGAGTGTGCCCACTGATCTGTTCAGACCGATCAGTCCTCATAGCTTATCAGATTCAGAGAGCATCCCACGAATCCCCCCACCTCGCCGGGCACACTCTCTCTCACGAACCCTACGCAGACAGGTGAGCTCAGGTTCAGTCTTCTCAGTCCTTTCACTGCTTCCTTTGAAATGTGTTTTGCTTACAGAGTCTATTTCTATTTTCACGTTAATGCACTCTGGTTTTGTTGATTGCACATAGTAGTAGCTCTGTTCCAAACCTTATTGAGCTGCCTCGATACATACAGTATTTTTTATATATATTCAACTTGTGTACAAAAAAGTACACAAAAGTTCAAAAGTTTGGGGTCAGTAAGGTTTTTTTTTTTTAAATGACTCTATAGCTCACCAAGGCTGCATTTATTTGATCAAAAATCAAAGTAAAAGTAAGAGTAAAAATAGTAATATTGTAGAATATTATTACAATTTATAATAACAGTTAGGGGTGGGCAATATACCGGTAGACACAAATAAACCAAATTTTGGACTATCGTCTCTATCGCGGTTACACCCTCATGTGATGTTGCTGTGCTACGTGCTCACAAAAACTTGCGCTTGCACACGTTTTTAAGGATTGTGGCTTAAAAACAAGTGGTTTTAAGCCGTTGAAATGCAATCCGCAGCGAAAGAGAACATATTTCGCTATATGTGCGGCTTGCACGCACTGTCAGAGAGACGTGTGCATATGAATTTTTATTCATATGTATAGTTATTTTTGCCGCTTTATAGGCCTTGAATAGTTAAATACACACATGTATGTGTCAAAATGTCCATCATTGCAAGTATCCTCATAAACAGTGAAAGTAAACCGCTGAGAAAGAACAGTCGCGGTTACACCCTCATGTGATGTTGCTGTGCTACGTGCTCACAAAAACTTGCGCTTGCACACGTTTTTAAGGATTGTGGCTTAAAAACAAGTGGTTTTAAGCCGTTGAAATGCAATCCGCAGCGAAAGAGAACATATTTCGCTATATGTGCGGCTTGCACGCACTGTCAGAGAGACGTGTGCATATGAATTTTTATTCATATGTATAGTTATTTTTGCCGCTTTATAGGCCTTGAATAGTTAAATACACACATGTATGTGTCAAAATGTCCATCATTGCAAGTATCCTCATAAACAGTGAAAGTAAACCGCTGAGAAAGAAAATACATGTGTAACAGTATATTGCATCCGGATGTTCGATCTTAAATGGGAAGCTGCTTGTTATTCCTCCTGTCTGTCATTGTTAATCAAACAGCAGTGAGAGAAAATCTCTTGACTAAATCACTTTATTTATTGTAGTTTTTTGTCCTGTTGCTTGTATTTAGTTACTTATCTTCAATTATCTTGAGTTTTTCTCTTTCTTTTCTTTTTTGTTTTTTTTGTTTTCTGTGATATTGACAGTAGTGACAAGAATTATGAAAATTCTATGGTATCAAAAACTGATATCATAAAAACCTTATTAAAGAAAAAATAACTATATCGTGATATATATATAGTTCAGTCATGAAACTCTAGATTGTGCAGGCTGATGGGTTGTTAATGTAACTCATGATATTCAGAGAGTTAAACGACTTGGCACAAGCTGATTGGTTCATGCTGCATATGCAGCCAATGAGCTTACTGCCTTGCATTTATATGGCTGGCTAGCATTCACTAGAGATTCCTGCAGTTCGCTTTCAGAGTTTCCCTGAAACTAAACAGCTAAGATAAGTAAACGGTCTTCACTCTGATTCAGTGGATTATTGCGTTAGTTGTAAAACTACGCGCAGGTGAGGAGTAATTACTAAGCATGTCTTGTTCATATAACAGCAGTAGCATTAGCAGCAGCAGAGGCGGACTTAACCATTAGGCAAAGGTAGGCGACGCACCAGCCTGGTGTTTGTATGGTCCAGTCCAGTCCAGTAGAGTAGTATTACTGCCTGTCAATCTGCTCCTTTCCTGTTTGAGTTCTGCAGCTATGTCCCCATTCTTCCTCCCACATGTCTAAAGGCCATTTCTGAATCTCTTGTCCATCTAGTCTCTTCATACTTTTTAGATGTTCCTGTTTGCATCCTCAATCTATCGGTCTGCATATCTACCTGTGTCTCTTTGTTTTTGTTTCATGGTTTTATTTATGTCTTATCTTTTGTGTATTAAAAGTGAAGTTTCTCCCTAGTACCATGCTTCTTGAAAGAATACAGGAGTGTGGTATGGGTTCGGCTTCTGCTGTCTGCCAGCTACAGTAGTTCAGGCTCTGGGCGCAGCTTCTGAAGGGAGGAGGCTGATGGTTTTTGTCACCTCGCAATTGAATTCATATTCATTGTCTCAGAACTATGCCCATAGATCCATTAATAATTTATACATAGCATCTCTCAGATGAGTGAGATTTAGATCCAGCCTGTTCTCATTTTTCTGTTGTATTTATGTGGATGAAAAAATGTTCACTGAGATGTGCATAGCTTCACAATGTCCAGGTAAAGCAGGATAAAAATGCCACATCAAAACACATTTAATCACAAATAATGATCAGAATATATTCACCAAAAATTGTAAAAAAAAATAAATAAAAAATTGTAAATTAAAAAGTAATTATTGGTTACTCTTACTCAGTGTTGGGGGTAACGCATTACAAGTAACGTGAGTTACGTAATCAGATTACTTTTTTCAAGTAACTAGTAAAGTAACGCATTACTTTTTAATTTACAAGAGAATATCTGAGTTACTTTTTCAAATAAGTAACGCAAGTTACTTTTTTTTCCCAATTTATTGATTGACAGCTCTCCTGTCCCCATGTTGAGAGAAATCAGAAGATGTTACTGTAGTTCTAAAATAAATATGAATATGCATTAATTAATCTCACTCACAAAAAACACAGATTCAGTATTCCTCAAAATTAATAAAAATAATGCAACTCAGAATATGACGCAAACCTGCAATAATTAAATGTAAAACAACACAAATATGCTTTATGTATTTAATCCCCTTCTATTAACCAATGTCTTTGCTTCTGTCCTTCGATGATCCAGTTCAACCGTACTAATAAGCACAAATTACTCCAGACAAACATTTGTGTCTTTTTTTATTGCTGAAGTGTGCTGAAATTTCTTCTTCTGCATTCTACTGTACGGACGTAAATTGACTTTCCCTTCAGCCTGAGGCTTATTCATTTCACTTTTGGTGTGAAAGGCTTTTATATTTGCCAAAAATATAACTTTTTTGTTTTAAAAACACAAGCAAGCCCTGTCCAGATTTAAAAAGTAACGCAAAAGTAACGTAATGCATTACTTTCCATAAAAAGTAACTAAGTAACGTAATTAGTTACTTGTTTATGGAGTAACGCAATAGTGTAATGCATTACTTTTAAAAGTAACTTTCCCCAACACTGCTCTCACTATTGTTTACTAATCTCATGTCATTCCAACCCTGTATTTCTTTCATTTTTTTCATGAAAATTTGAAATTCTGAAGAGTATTACATCAAAAAAATGACACAAAAATACAAAAAGTATCATAATTTTTGGTTCTTAAGACTCATTTAACAGATTAACAGACCAAAATTTCCAAACTGAGTCAGTGTGTCTGATTCAATCTGATTCATGAATCATTCAGTTTTGTGAACTGGACGAGGCAATTCACTAAAAAGAAGAATAAAAAAAGAAATTTTATAGCGAATGTTCATACTTTCATCTGTAATTTAAATGTATATACAGTATACAATACATTGATATGAAAAATTCATTAGATGTACATATTCATATAAGAAATATGCATTTGCATTCATGCAACATGATTTATGAGAACATGTTTCTTGATCAGTCTCCTCCCTGTGTCTAGTGCACAGAGATGTTTGCTTTTCATTGTATGCTAACCAGTCCAGCCTCTATGTATTAGGTACAATGTGTGTGCGTGTGCTTCCATGTGTTCATAAGGGCCCCTGATGCTCCAAACACAAGTACCAGCTCTCACCTTGACTTGCATCTCTTTTAATGCCCCTCAGACCACAGCTCCAGCAGATCCCACAGACCCCCAGCAGCCAGACGAGCCAACGCATGAGCACTTACTGTACGTGAAGAAGACCTCAGTGGGCCGTACGCATTCTCTGCCCAATGACAGCTACATGTTCCTGCCGCTGCAGCCCAACTCAACCCACAGTACCCACACAACCTCACCTCAACTCGTTCAGACTGGTAGAGCACTGCAATTTATTTCTGAATTTGTTTAAAATGCAGATGCAATATGAAATGTAATAGAAAAATGTCTCCTCACACAGGGTCTACAGGCTCTATCCAGTCTCAAACAGAAGAACCCACACTGCTCTTGAGTGTGCCCACTGATCTGTTCAGACCGATCAGTCCTCATAGCTTATCAGATTCAGAGAGCATCCCACGAATCCCCCCACCTCGCCGGGCACACTCTCTCTCACGAACCCTACGCAGACAGGTGAGCTCAGGTTCAGTCTTCTCAGTCCTTTCACTGCTTCCTTTGAAATGTGTTTTGCTTACAGAGTCTATTTCTATTTTCACGTTAATGCACTCTGGTTTTGTTGATTGCACATAGTAGTAGCTCTGTTCCAAACCTTATTGAGCTGCCTCGATACATACAGTATTTTTTATATATATTCAACTTGTGTACAAAAAAGTACACAAAAGTTCAAAAGTTTGGGGTCAGTAAGGTTTTTTTTTTTTAAATGACTCTATAGCTCACCAAGGCTGCATTTATTTGATCAAAAATCAAAGTAAAAGTAAGAGTAAAAATAGTAATATTGTAGAATATTATTACAATTTATAATAACAGTTAGGGGTGGGCAATATACCGGTAGACACAAATAAACCAAATTTTGGACTATCGTCTCTATCGCGGTTACACCCTCATGTGATGTTGCTGTGCTACGTGCTCACAAAAACTTGCGCTTGCACACGTTTTTAAGGATTGTGGCTTAAAAACAAGTGGTTTTAAGCCGTTGAAATGCAATCCGCAGCGAAAGAGAACATATTTCGCTATATGTGCGGCTTGCACGCACTGTCAGAGAGACGTGTGCATATGAATTTTTATTCATATGTATAGTTATTTTTGCCGCTTTATAGGCCTTGAATAGTTAAATACACACATGTATGTGTCAAAATGTCCATCATTGCAAGTATCCTCATAAACAGTGAAAGTAAACCGCTGAGAAAGAACAGTATGTGTAACAGTATATTGCATCCGGATGTTCGATCTTAAATGGGAAGCTGCTTGTTATTCCTCCTGTCTGTCATTGTTAATCAAACAGCAGTGAGAGAAAATCTCTTGACTAAATCACTTTATTTATTGTAGTTTTTTGTCCTGTTGCTTGTATTTAGTTACTTATCTTCAATTATCTTGAGTTTTTCTCTTTCTTTTCTTTTTTGTTTTTTTTGTTTTCTGTGATATTGACAGTAGTGACAAGAATTATGAAAATTCTATGGTATCAAAAACTGATATCATAAAAACCTTATTAAAGAAAAAATAACTATATCGTGATATATATATAGTTCAGTCATGAAACTCTAGATTGTGCAGGCTGATGGGTTGTTAATGTAACTCATGATATTCAGAGAGTTAAACGACTTGGCACAAGCTGATTGGTTCATGCTGCATATGCAGCCAATGAGCTTACTGCCTTGCATTTATATGGCTGGCTAGCATTCACTAGAGATTCCTGCAGTTCGCTTTCAGAGTTTCCCTGAAACTAAACAGCTAAGATAAGTAAACGGTCTTCACTCTGATTCAGTGGATTATTGCGTTAGTTGTAAAACTACGCGCAGGTGAGGAGTAATTACTAAGCATGTCTTGTTCATATAACAGCAGTAGCATTAGCAGCAGCAGAGGCGGACTTAACCATTAGGCAAAGGTAGGCGACCGTCTTGGGCCCCCAAATGCCAAGGGCCCCCTAAAATGCTTTTTATATGCGAGATGCGCGTTCAATGCTGATGCACAAGTGGTTGCTGTGGTGTTCATTACCACGACAACCGTCTGTGTGTCCACATTGAATGTCGCAGAATTTGGGCCATAAGAATGTAATTTTTGTTAAACTTTTAAAAGGCCTAAATTGCTGTTAAATTAAACAAGTTTCATGATTTTAATGAATTAGACATGTTTTTTGTTAAAATTTAATATAATCATCCAGAAAAATTAAAACGGAAAAAAAAAACTGAATCCAGAAAAATTAAAACTGAAAAAACGATTTTGGAAAAAATAAGACAGGCTCATTTTGGAAAAATCAAACGGATTTCATAGGGCCCTACAAATATCATGCATCTGAAGCTATAATTTTAATACTAAGCAACTGTGCATATTATATAGGGCCTATTTTAATTATTTTAAGTGGCGCTCACTCGTTTTTGTGAAAGACCCAAGAAGGACAATGCACAGTCACTTTCCACACAGGCACACTTCATGTTTGGTTGAAATAATCCTTAATCATGTACATTTATAATTTCCCTCAGTTTAATTTAAATGTGCAATTAAAATAAATAAAAAATAAATGTATATTTTAAAGTTTAGAATTAGACAGCCTTGCGTTGTGTAGACAATTGCATAGTGAAAATTACCCCAACACACCACCTAGTGTCCAACCTACTCTAATACTATTATAACCTGTTTAAATGTGAACAAGGGATTTACAACATAAAATAAATCCTTTATTTATAACATGTACATGAAAAATCTAAAAGATTAGACACAACTATGGGACACGGTCGTGCAGCAGCGAGCAACAGTGAAAGGAACCTCAAGGTTGTAAATGTGTGAAATTGTATAGGGCTCCATTCCTGTATTTTGCCTGGGGACCCCAAATCACTAAATCCGCCTCTGAGCAGCAGCAAGCAGTTTTCCAAGTCATAAGCATCGCGGATTTAGAATAGTAAAGTGAATTGGGGATTGCCTTATTTGCCCGAAATCTCCAATGCTTTTGATATCTTCTGTGGGCATTCATTTCTACATTAACCGTGAACGGTTCACTTTCAGATGCACACCTCACTAGTAAGGTCGGTTTGATGTTGGCGTTTCACAGTTTAAGTTAAGGTGAACCCGTATAAATGTCTTTCATAAATGTCATGTTGTCAACAGCCTTACCTATTTAACCATAACAAATTAATGAGCAGCAGAAAATAATATACCCGCTCAAAAGTGTACTCGTGCCACATTGCAATGCACTCAGAAGAGGGAGCGCTCATTCTTAAAGGGGCCACATCTCTATTTCACTCGTTACCTTGGTTCAGTGATAGTGAAGAGTTTATAATGAAAGTCATGTTTAGTGGTAGTTTATTTAGTTTATTTAGTGGTAGGATAATCATGAATTCGTTTAAAATATAAAGATACTACTAATAATAAATAATTTCCAATCAGTAGCCCATGTACAATGTAGCTAATAGTAGGACACTCTTAAACTGGGATTTACTATTTGTGCATTCAGTTGGGCTTACAGCAATTATAGTACTTTCTTGGAGTGTAGCAGCAGTATCATTGAATTCAGATTGCGTTAATAGCAGTATGCATAGCAAATCAAGTCAAATGATCACTGTTGTTTATAGCAGCAGCAGCAGCAGAAAGTATCTGGTTGCATGAAATTTCAGTGATAACACATGGGGTAAGTAACTCTTTAAAATTGAAATAGGCTTTCATTACTTTGTTCATTTAACAGGGCGTACAGAGATTTTGTGAATTCTTCAAAGCGAAATAAGCATTATTTGTTTGCGTTTCATTGTTTAATAAAGACTCTTAGTAATTCTAAGTACCTTCGTCCAGCTGTAGCAGCAGTATGCATAGCTATTCAGATCACAATTTTTTGCAGATTTAATCGCAGCAGAATGGCATAGCAAATTCAGATGCAATGTTAGAAATAATATTAGCAGCAGTCTGCATAGCAACCAATTATTATTGCTAATATAGCAGGGGCAGCAGAAAGTACTTTAGTTGCAGTGATAATGCATGGATGGGCTACAGCAATTCTAGTACTTTCATGGAGCGTAGCAGCAGTATCCATATAATCAGATTACATTATTAGCGAATTATTAATAGCAGCATGCATAACAAATCAAAACATGCGTTTAGTTGCAGCAGCAGTAGGTAGACCATAGTTTACATTCACATTTATTCATTTTGCAGATGCTTTTATCCAAAGCAACTTACAATTGCTGAAGTTTCAGTGACTAAAAATGGATGGTATGTGAACTCCTCAAGCAAATAGGCATCACTTGCGTTTCATTTATTTCAAAGGGGCTTAGCAATTCTAAGTACCTTTGTGCAGCTGTAGCAGCAGTATGCATAGTTATTCAGATTGCATGTAGCAAATTTAATAGCAGCAGCATGCATATTAAATTAATATGTAATGTTAGAAATAATATTAGCAGCAGGAATTCAAATTGTTGCTAATATAGCAGCGGCAGCAGAAAGTACTTTAGTTGCTTGAAATTTCAGTGATGATGCATGGGGTAAGTAACTCTTAAGTGAAATAGGCATTTTATTCCTTTGCTATTTAACAGGGCTTACAGTAGATTTTGTGAACTCTTCAAAGCAAAATAATTTTTTGATTGCGTTTGCTTGTTAATAAAGACGCTTATAGCAATTCTAAGTACATTTGTGCAGCAGTATGCATAGCTATTCAGATCGCTAATTTTGTGAAAGTGAAATAGGCATTTTATTCCTTTGCTATTTAACAGGGCTTACAGTAGATTTTGTGAACTCTTCAAAGCAAAATAATTTTTTGATTGCGTTTGCTTGTTAATAAAGACGCTTATAGCAATTCTAAGTACATTTGTGCAGCAGTATGCATAGCTATTCAGATCGCTAATTTAGTGAATTTTAATAGCAGCAGCACGCATAACAAAATTCAGACACAATGTTAGAAATATTAGCAGCAGTCTGCATGTCAATCCAATTATCATTGTTGCTTATATAGCAGCGGCAACAGAAAGTGCATTTAGTTGCATGAAATTTCAGTGATAAGATAAAGCTTGGATGGTAGTGAACTAGGCATTTTATTACTTTGCTATTCAATTCAACAGAATTTATAGAGCTCTTCAAAGCGAAATAAGCATTAATTGGTTGTTTTTGGTTATTTATAAAGGGGCAGTAGCAATTCTAAGTACTTTTTTTGCAGTAGCCAGTATGCATAGCTATTCAGATCGCAATGTTAGCAAATTTTATAACATGCATGGCAAATTCAGATGCAAGGTTAGAAATAATATTAGCAGCAGCAAGCATAGCAAGTCATATTATTATTTTGCTAATATAGCAGCGGCAGCAGAAAGCGCTTTAGTTGCATAAAATTTTAGTGATAAATCATGGAGGGTAAATGTAACTCTTTAAAGTGCAGTAGGCATTTATTACTTTGTTTATTCAACAGGGCTTACAGCAGGTTTCGTGCATCAGCAATAGATTATGCTTCGTAAATTCTAATTAAATATTACAACTGCAATAGCTCGCACAGTAAATTCCTATTACAACATTGTGAATATCATTAACAGCAACAGCATCTACTGAATATTATCATAGAAGCAGTAGCAGAAGTTTTGTTGCGTTGGTCGTATCGCACTGCATACATTGCATAGCTTTACCTTTCGTAACGGGTCTATTGACTTTATCATGTTGTGCCACTCACATCTGGCATAGACACAGTGTTAGACTAAAATAGGCATTCGCCTAGCTACTTATGCCTAATTTATGGATCTCTCAGCAGTCCAGTCTCTTGTGCAGTAGCAGCAGCTTGCTTAGGCATTCAGTCATCGAGATTTTTCTCAGCAGTAGCATGCACAGCATTTCTATGTTGCGAATTTTAATTCTGACACAACTGCATTTAAATATAGTCACTGGAGTGTCCTGCTCAAGACCATCTTGGAACGAGCCATGCATTTAGCAATGATGTGTTCATACAATGCAAACATTATTGTTCTAATATGCAATATAAATATTTTAAATTATCAAAATAAATGAGAAGCTGCTTTTGAGGCAGAATTAATCCTGGGCATATGACACCACAACTACAGGGTGTACAGTGATTTATTATTTCGCCACATATTTTGTTAGCTTATTAATAAGTTAAAGGTAAGTATTTCCATTGTAATAACTTTGATGAACGTTAATGGGGGAAAAAAAATTACAACTCTTGAATGACAAATTTAAAACTATTTGATCAGGCCGCCTGAGCCAGGTGGTTGCTGGGGGTTTACTTCAACTATCAGCCTACAGTGTGATTCCTGTCTGTTAACGACATGCAGTGCGCGTTTCTACCTAGGTAAGTTTGAGCTATTGGCTCAGAAACACATAGTTATTTAGGTCATTAGTTAAATAAAACTAAGGGTACAGCACCCAGGTTCACATCGTTAAGCCACTAGTTAATTTATCTGGGCTCCATTAGTCCAGAAACACTTTTAACTCCGGTCCCTAGTTTAAGCTATCTGGTCAACCGATCAGGTACACACAGCAATAGTTCACTAGCATTAAGCCATTCGGCAAAGCCAGCCCAGGCTTACATTATTTAAGCATATTATTGTATAGCAGCAGCATAAATATTTAACTGTTTTGTTTTCTTCTTCCAGCTTTGTTGGGGGATTATTTTATATGCTATTTCTGCAGCAGCAGTATGTCTTAAATACTCACGGCACCGTATCGCCGTATGCATTGGCAGTAGCAAGTTCCTGTACTTGCTTGCAGCAGCAGCAATAATCTACAACTACAGCAATAACCAACAGCAGCAGCAACTCAGCAGCAGCAGCAGCGTAGCGGATCTATTCAGCCAAGACCAAATACATTAACATTGTCATAACCATCACCATGTTAAATCATGATTGAAATATTGTTATAGTGATATGATATAAAATTACTCATGTCATGATATAAGATTTTGGTCATATCGCCCACCCCTAATAACAGTTTTCAATTTGAATATATTTTAAAATGTAATTCATTCCTGTGATGGCAAATCTGAATTTTCAGCAGCCATTATTCAAATCTTTAGTGGCACATGATACTTCAGAAATCATGATATGCTGATTTGATCAAGAAACGTTTTGCTTATTATTTTTGTTCAAATGATACATTTTTCAGGATTCTTTGATGAATCGAAAGCTCAAAAGAACAGCATTTATTTGAAATATAAATCTTTTGTAACATTGTCTTTACTGTCACTTTTACTGAATTTATTGCATGAATAAAGGCATTAGTTTCTTTGCCCTTTACGCAATACATGTGAAATTTCTTGCATTGGCAAGGCATAGAGCACAAGTAGACACTTTGTGCACTCAGTGGTAAGAAAATGGATTAACGTGCTGAAGCTATAGCTGCAGCATATGATATGCATTTTGAAATGTCCCTCGTTCTACTGAATCACCAGTAAATGGTTCTGTGAAGTAAAAAAAAAAAAAGAAAAGAAGATTAGTATTTAATTAAAAATGGCACAGGCCTTCTAAATTTCATACACACTGTGTTGAGACTATGTGATGTGTAGCAGAAGTACACCGTGTATAGTACATTTGCATTTGGAATGCAACTTTAGAATCTGGCTGAAGTGAGTATTTTAAGCATGTTGGAATAACCTCGGTATCAGGAGCAGCATATGACTCTATTGCCTCTGTAGGCAGCTGACTAGGTTTTGTAACAGAGCAGTTTTTCTCTGCTTGTCTTCTTTCATAATGCATATTGTTCCTTGTCTATGGATTGTGATTGGAGACTTATGGGAATGTGAGTGGTATGAAGTCTGACACCTCTGCACTGTTGATCTCTCCCTCTGGCTAGTATATTTCTTCTCTAAATCCTTCCTGCATTCTCTCCTTTTTTTTCTGCTGCTTTTTGGCCTGCGTACCCTCTAATGTGACTCACTCCGAGCAGCTCAGCATGATGCAACCCAAGCCTGACCCCGAGCTGCTTCTGAGGCACAGATACTCCTGTTTCTGAGAGAGCTGGAATAGGCTGCTTGGTTCAGCTGGCCTCCAGCGCCACAGATCCTTGAACTCCGTCCCCAATTCTGTCCCTCTTTCTCCTACCACACCCCTTAAATCCCGTTCCTCCAGCCCAACGCATTTCACCATGGCTACTGAAAAGGCCAAAAGTGCAGGGTAAAGATCAAGAGGAAAGAAATTAGTTGACTGACATCTTATACACTCAACTGAGTTGCATTTATAAAAAAGATATTCTTAAGATCTACAATAATTATATTGAATTCCTGTTAAAGCATATGTAAACGCAGATGGTAGTTATTTTTATATGATAATCTTCCAAAAATATGTATTCAAACAGTATTAGTTTAGCTGTTTGTTTTTAACATTAACTTTATTTTAACTTAATTATAAAAATATTATTAACAACAACAATACATGTTCATTAAATTATATATATATTGGTTTCCCATGCATGCCATGTAGTCAATCATTTGTCATGCAAATGTAAAATCAACTTCCTGCCACTAGGGGGCAGCATAGCTTCAATCATACAAGTTTCAATGGCTCAGCCAATATGGCTCAGCCTCTTATTCAATGTCAGCTAACTTTCCAAATATGACATGGCTCCTCGTGATCTTTAGCCCCTCCCAAAACACCCACCCACATCTCTCCTACTGGGCCGGTGCCTCTCTCCGACTCCCTTGATTCAAAGAAAGGGACAGTTTTAGGTACAATTCTGAGAGAAGGAGACCCCAGGAAGAGACGTGGGTCTTGTGGTCTGTTGCAGTAGCCCAGTGGCTCAGAGTGCAGTCTGCTAAACAGTGCCTGTATTTTTACCCTAGGGTAAATGTTTATCTGCCCTAGTTAAAACAGTACATCTATTACAAACTTTGCTCTGAAAGTGCAATTGATATTGTAAGTTTTCACCTACGTGACTTTACCCACAGCAGTAGCATGTACAGTACTGCTACTCGGGCATTGTGTCAATGTCGAAGAGGAGACCAAGATATACAGCAAAAGGAAGACATTTATTTGCTAATTTCTCCAGTAGCCTGTACACTTTCCGATTTTGTTGAAAGTGCACACAGTGTACATTTCCTATCAGTGAAGGCGATAAGAAGGTCCAGGTGCGGTTCTAGGGTCAGGAGATATACGTGCTTTGCCCAAACCTCTGAGGATACATATGAATCATCATTTATTAGAATATTATAAACTTTAAAGTAAGGAATCATTTTTATGAAGTAAATATTTATATATTGCTGAAAAAAATAAACAGGTCTTATCTATATGCATGCCAAAATCATGCTGCCTTCAAGCTTTCTGTAGTTGTGTACAGGTTGCCAGTAGTGTCATGACTTTCACTTGTCATTGCAAGTGTTTTTGTTCAAAAGTTAGTGTACTCTTTACATGAGAGAAAACATGTTGCTTTACCAAAGTTTGTAAAGTTGGTGGCCTTGTTCATGGTCTTTTATAAAAGAGTTTTCCAAGAGCCGCAAGCAGTCAGGCTTGAGTACAAAAGTTAGGGTGACCATACGTCCTCTTTTCCCTGGTCCTCTTTTTGGATCTAAAAATTGAAAAAAATGTCCGGGATTTGGCTTTTGCTTTCTATAATCGCCATTCATTGTGTGCATTTTTGTGTTAAAGCCCTGAGCTGGACTGTTTTCTTAATCCTGCTCCCATTTTCTGACCATTACCACCTGCTACCGCAAACATTCTAATGTTGAATATAATTTTCGCGCATCAGAGCGCGGCTATCAATTTGCGGATGCAGCTAGTGTTGGATGCAGGGTTTTTTTTGCGCGGAATTGGGCTGATTTTAAACTGTTGCGGCAGGTGTATTTTCTCCCGTGGGTTGAAGATTAGAAATATTGCATAAGTTACATTTCACTGAAATACTTGTATTGAAACATTTTGCATTCTACCTATGATAAAACTGTGGTAGATGCTAAGTTTTGAGAAGGATGGCCACCAGTAGGAAGCCTTAGCTGTGTTTATGATCAATCTGCAAAATGGTGACAGGTGACTGTCTTCGTCCTGCACCCACTGTCCTCTTATTTGAAAACTAAAATATGGTCACACTAACAAATATATTCCATTCTGTTTGTAAAATACTTGGTGCTTATTGCATCTGGACGGAGTGCAAGTCAAATCACCATTATTTATATAGCACTTTTTAAAATGCAGATTGTGTCAATGCAGCTTTACAGTATTAAACAGGGAAATAGTGTGTCGAAATAGTGCGCCATTCTCCTCTGGCCAGACAAAACCAGAAGTTTAATTCTAGGCTGCAACAAAGAGTCTCACCAAAAAGTCAATAGATCCTCTAGTTTCTTCATTATGTCTGATTTATAGAGCAGATGACTAGAAAGCTAACATTAAAACTCAAAGCAATAAAAAAATGGGGGCATAAGCCCTGGAAGCCCATCCCTAGGACCGCCCATGAGACTGAAAGGCCTAAGAATGTTTTCAACTAGTGGTTAACTGGTTGTTGTTACTTCAGAAGGTGTAACTACTATTAAGCAAGTTTTATTGAACTTTGTAGCACAATTTAAGCACTATTTTTGTCAGTTAAAGGTTTATCGCGTGGCTGGGACTTTTGGTATGTTTTGTGGCGAGTTACTTCATTTGATACTTTCAAGTTTGATACAAACTTTTAAAAATGAAGAATACCAACAACAGATTCTAAATGTTGGCTACCTCTGATTGGGGCTACGAATGCATTCAAAACAGATGCCCTGAGGCGGTCTCTCTATTTTTCTAATTTCACCTCCAATCCTTTGAAGCAGAGAGCTTGTGGAGTGCAATGCTAATGGTGAACTTCACTCTAACTCCACGGCTCCCCTCCCCTTCCACTAGCTTCTACATCCCTAACATCTCATACTAACCAGTCTCCCTTTCACCTGTTCATGTTCTAATCCCTAATGTTACCCCTTACCTTCCCCTCACCTCCTCCTGTCCCTGCTCTCTTCAGGTGGCAGTGAGTGCTGACTCTCAGGAGACTCTATACACAGAGGGAGGGGAAAACGAGGGTCCCCTGGGGCTTAGGGAACTGTCGGACCCCCATGTCAACCTTCCACCTCAGCAGCAGCACCAGCCTTCCCTCTTTCTGGTCCCTGCCACACCAGGCGCCTCCCCGAAACCATTGCGACCTAGCGTCCACACACAGCACAACCCCTACGACCAGTACAACGTGTTCTCCAAGCGTTCCTGCTCTCCACCCCTCCCATCACTGGCTGCCAGAAAGCAGGAGGAAATGGACTCTGTGGATCAGGAGGTATCCCGAATTATCCGGGCGGGGCTCGCAGGGAGGAGTGACGATGGGATCGGGGAAGGGACAGGAGATCAAGGTGCAAGACGTCAGTTTAAGAAGTACCACAGCGTGGACACTCAGGGCCAGCGAGCTCTGCTGTTACCACGGCCCTTGTCCTGGCTTGACGACCCACGTCGGCACTCCATTGAGGTGTGCTCATCCATGGAAAGCAGTCCCCAGCGCAGTTCGATCTCTTCCGGCTTCGTGTCGCGAGGCGACAGCCTCCAGCAGCAGTCCTCTCCACGCGGCCGCAAGAAAAAGATGAGTCCGCCGTGCATCTCTGTGGATCCGCCCGAAGGTTCGGAGCTTCTGGGAGGCCTTCACCCTGCTCTGGGGATGGTGCCACCCCCATTGCCAAATCGGGACACTTGCCTGAGGAGGCGCGCTCCCTCCAGTGACTCCAAGGACTCATTTGATTTGGGTGGAGGAGGAGATGGGCTGCCACAAGAAGGCGTCCCGAACTCCAAGCTATTGACTCTGCCTAGCTTCTCTTTTGAGAATACAAGCTCTGAGCACTGAACACTTGACTTACACGTTCACACACACACGCGCACATGACACACGATGCACTCTGTGTATCCGTGATGGTGATAGTAATAGTAATAATATCTTAGAGAGTAATAATGCTAAATGCAACAATGGTGAATACTCCATGATCATGAGGAATAGTAACTATACCTTGTATTTTTTTCTCTACTGCCAAAAGAACACAAAAGGACATTGTGCTGAGGATTAAACAAGCTAATAACAGGACTCTCTCTCCTCAAAGATGCCAGCCGATTCACTGGCAACCTCATGACCTCCTCGGAGGAGGGCGTCCACTTTTGGCCGTTGTGAAGACTTCACAGCACTGTATTGCTGAACTCCCTAAAGGGCACTGATGAAGGTACAAAGCAATATGGACGTTTTAGAGACACTATTTTCTTAAATTATTGGGCCATAGTGTTTGTAAAGAATGTAGAATTTCTTTTTTTCAATTTTGTTATAGTTTTATTTGTCTTTTTGTGATTTTTCTCTTTTTCTCAATGTTTAAATTGTTTGTTGTTTGCTTTATTTTTTCACCATAGGATATTTTTTAGCTTTCTTGTTTTAACAAAGACAAAATGAAAGAAAACATTTTTCAAAGTGCCGGGATTCATGTATTTGTAGGAATAATGATATTATTAATAATAATGATGATATAATATATCTCTTTAAAATAAAGCATTAAACAGCCATTTGATTTTTAAGCACAAGTATTAGACTGGTGTGCCCTGACTAAAGAGTCTATTGAACACATCTGCAGAACGGATTGTGTGCTACACTCTTAAAAATAAAGGTGCTTCACGATGCCATAGAAGAACCTTTTTGTCTAAATGGTTCTATAAAGAACCTTTAACATCTGAAGAACCTTTCTGTTTCACAAAAGGTTCTTGAGATTATAAAAAGGTAATAAAGAGATGGTTCTTTAAAGAACCTATGACTGAATGGTTCTTTGTGGAACTAAAAATGGTTCTTCTATGGCATCGCTTGAAGAACCTTTTGAAGCAGCTTTATTTTTAAGAGTGTACTTTAATGAGTCTTACAGACAGAAGGAAACAAATACTTACATTAATTGAATTCATGAAGCAGAAAATCACGGCATAACATGCACAAGCCACAGAAAAGCAGATAAGCATTTCTTTGGTTAAATAAATGCTATACTATTAGTACAGCTCATACAATATTCATGTGAAATTGTAAAAAAAAAATGGGAGAAAAGTAAAACATTTGAGTTATTAAAAGTCTTAAGGTAGTGGTTTTCAACCTTTTTGACTCGTGCATTGTCGAAGACAATATTTGGAGTGTACTTTAATGAGTCTTACAGACAGAAGGAAACAAATACTTACATTAATTGAATTCATGAAGCAGAAAATCACTGCAAAACATGCACAAGCCACAGAAAAGCAGATAAGCATTTCTTTGGTTAAATAAATGCTATACTATTAGTACAGCTCATACAATATTCATGTGAAATTGTAAAAAAAAAATGGGAGAAAAGTAAAACATTTGAGTTATTAAAAGTCTTAAGGTAGTGGTTTTCAACCTTTTTGACTCGTGCATTGTCGAAGACAATATTTGATTTGTGCTCTGCATTTAACCCATCCAAGTACACACACACACACACCTGGAGCAGTGGGCAGCCATATTGCTGCGGCACCCGGGGGTTCGGTGCCTTTCTCAAAGGTCTGGCCTCATTCGTAGTATGGAAGGTGGAAGAGAGCACTGGTTATTCACTCCCCCCACAACAATTCCTGCCGGACCTGAGACTCGAACCCACGACCTTCGGGTTACAAGTCCGACTCTATTCATTAGGCCACAACTGCCACAAACTTTTTGTTAAAGTTTTGTAAATGCATTAATACTGTTTCACAAGTTCGCACTAACATATAATGTGATTGAGCAATTAGTAGCATATTTGGTGTGCTGTCCAGAGCGAGGGCTCCGAGCTCGGGTTAAAGTAAAATTACCCCCCCCCCCATTCAAATGGCGCTTTCGGATGAAGGGTGTTAAAAACAGGACAGAAAACAGCTTATTACTTCTAAATTATGATGGTTTTTGATGTAAAAATCTTGATTAAATTATAAGTGTAACAGTGTGTTCACACCAAACGCGAATTTAATTATTCGCGCGTGTAGATTACATACAAAGTCAATGCAAAGACGCGAATAGAGGCGAATTCGCGACACGAATGACGCTAAATGCGCGACGCGTTTGCCGCGAACGCGAGATATTCGCCTCAATCGCGTCTTTCGCGGAAAATTCACCTAACGCGTTCTCGCGCAAGCCAATCGTCCAGTTGAATCAGACAATAGAAGAGAGCATTATTGCAGCCGTCTGTTATTATATAGGTCTGGAGCATAGAAAACAATTAAAATCAGTTGTGGTGGTTATATTTTATCAGCATGGCTACAGAGATGCTGCTATCAATAATACAATTAATAATATCAGTGTATATATACAGTAGTAAAATGTAACACATTAATACAGGAAACGAACTATTCATCCTCATATGGTGCTGTAGACAGGTCAGCGTTTGGCTTTCCATTGTATTTGGGACTTTTTGACAACAGGTACAAAACAGCAATTGTAGTTATCGCCACCATGGTTGATCGCGCTGTTTTTATTCGCGCGAGTGACTCGAAAAACATCCGCGAGTAATCTAGAGCGAGTGACGCGATGCGCATATTCGCTTCGCGTCTGGTGTGAACACCATAAAAATACGGAGTCGTAAAATGATGCGTATCGTATCAAATCAATACGGGACGGGATTTGTCCAAATGCCAACACAGTTGAATCAACAAATAAGTATTTTGCACTGTTTATAATACTAATAGCAATTATAATTAAATCAATTTCATACGAGGTATTAGAGAAGCCTTCTCTAATACCTCGTTGCATTTTGGCATGTTTGTTTTTTTTATAGCAACGGAGTCTCCAGATCGCGCGTCATTTTTATTCATATTCATACAAATGTCCATTTTGACTGTATTTTGAATATAAGATTGAAATTTTAAAATGGCCTGAAAAAATTGCTAAAGAAACTGCAAAATACATTTATTTCATCTCAGCCGGGCCCCCCAAAGGACATTGTTGTGGGCCCCTCTAAGCCTCTGGGCCTTATGCACTCTGTCCCGCTTTTCCCGTTTATGACGCCCCTGCAACTGTGTGTGCATTGTGTACTTTGCATCTTAGAAAGGGTCCAAAATTACCACTTGCCAAGTGCCAAGTATAAGTAAAACTGGCCTTGGCAAGTATATGTAACTAGTGTTGCTTGCCAGTTAGGCTGATAACTTTTTTATGAATTCTACGTAAAAAATGAATAAAAAACAATGCATGGTTGTAAGTACATGATAAGGTTTAGTTCTTGATCCAGTGTTTTCAGTGTCTTTCATAGTAAATGCTGCTCCACACAAACTCCATCTCATGCAAGTGCTGTGAGTTTGGGCCACTTATAACATGGATGTGAAAACCAACCTTCCTTTATTTGATTGGCCATCTCAATCACTTTGACCTGGATAAGCACTGTTCGATTTTATTATTTTTAAAAATACATTTTCAATTTTTATTTTTATAAATTTATTGAAAAGATACATTCAAACACTTTGGCAAAAAAAAAAATCCATCAACTAAAAGGACAAAAACAATGACAAAGAGAATGATAATCAGTAAGGAGAGTTAAGCATGACATGTATTAGCTTGAAAAAATGCATTTTACAGCTACAATACATGTTGCAAATCATGCTATACTCTCTAAAGCAGGGCTGTCCAAACTGGGTCCTGGAGGGCCGGTGTCCTGCAGATTTTAGTTCCAACTTGCCCCAACACCCCTGCCTGGACGTTTCTATGCCTAGTAAGAGCTTGATTAGCTGCTTCAGGTGTGTTTAATTAGGGTTGCAGCTAAACTCTGCAGGACACCGGCTCTCCAGGACCGAGTTTGGACAGCCCTGCTCTAAAGTATGTAATTTTTTTTAATTCTCTTATAATAAATAGATTATCAATGACCTCAACTAAAAGCCTTGTTTTCAATGGGATTGCCGCATTTTTTAAAAACGGCAGGAGCGTGATGAGGCACTGAGTGTTTTTTTCACGCTGAGTGCTGTGTGCTTGGCACTGAGGGTTGAAATATGTTTACCTTTAGGTAAAACGGAGCACTCATCACTGTCACTTTTTAGTCAGATAACCAATCACAGCAGAGGAGGGGGGGGACTAATACCACACTGACCAACTGTCACACCCTGCTTGTACTATTTCTGTACAACAATGGAGATGTTAATATTGCTTGTCTCTGAATATGTATGTCTTTACCAGGTAGAATTGCCAGACTACCATAATATTATGAAAAATTATGCTTAAAGATACATTTAAATCGCAATGTGTCTGTCATATTACTACAGCAGATATTCTGTATCATAGTAGCCACAGCGTCTCAACTAAAAAAAAACGCTTTTTTTTCAGTGCCTGGTGTTTTAAATGCTTTAGTGGACACACAGCCTTAAAAGGGGTCATGAACTGAGAAACCAAATTTCTCTTGATCTTTTGACATAAGAGGTCATTGTACTATATAAATATCCTGTAAGCTTATATTGAAGGCAGTCTGCCAAAAAGACAGCTTTTGGAATGTTCTATTCTATGATGTAACAGTGTGGATAAGCACCGCCTCCACAGAAAAAGATTAACGCCTGCTTCAACAACACTGCCTGTTTAGCCCCGCCCACCGATTCGCGCATATAGTGTTTATGAGCGAGGCGAATGTCCAGGTCTACGCAGAAACCAAACGATAAAGATGGTTCTGAAGACAACAAGATGCTGTGCAGTGCCAAGTTGTGGAAAAACAGTGTTTGTGTTCCTTCTGATCCCAACGTTTGGAAAGAGTAAATTAACTTTAATTTAAATGAAGATCCAGACCACGTCAGTAAGAACTCGGTCCTTTGCTTACTTAATTTTTACCATGGATTCGTTTACAAACAAGGCAATTCGATGCAGGATTTGCAGAAAGATTAAAACTAAAGGACGATGCTGTGCCGACTATATTGGATCCGTCAGTAATGTCGCAACACAAGTGTGAGTAACTGTTTTTATTATGTATTGAGTTATGCGTATTTGACCTAAATCACAGAAGAGTCCATGTTTGAGGAATGTACGCTATCAAACAACCACAACTATTAGCCAATCATAGCATTGGGCGTTTACTTCCCAGTCTATAATTCTTCACGCCTCTTCAAACAGAGCGTTCTGATGAGGGGGGTTAAAAACAGGACAGAAAACAGCTTATTACTTCTAAATTATGATGGTTTTTGATGTAAAAATCTTGATTAAATTATAAGTGTAACAGTGTGTTCACACCAAACGCGAATTTAATTATTCGCGCGTGTAGATTACATACAAAGTCAGTGCAAAGACGCGAATAGAGGCGAATTCGCGACACGAATGACGCTAAATGCGCGACGCGTTTGCCGCGAACGCGAGATATTCGCCTCAATCGCGTCTTTCGCGGAAAATTCACCTAACGCGTTCTCGCGCAAGCCAATCGTCCAGTTGAATCAGACAATAGAAGAGAGCATTATTGCAGCCGTCTGTTATTATATAGGTCTGGAGCATAGAAAACAATTAAAATCAGTTGTGGTGGTTATATTTTATCAGCATGGCTACAGAGATGCTGCTATCAATAATACAATTAATAATATCAGTGTATATATACAGTAGTAAAATGTAACACATTAATACAGGAAACGAACTATTCATCCTCATATGGTGCTGTAGACAGGTCAGCGTTTGGCTTTCCATTGTATTTGGGACTTTTTGACAACAGGTACAAAACAGCAATTGTAGTTATCGCCACCATGGTTGATCGCGCTGTTTTTATTCGCGCGAGTGACTCGAAAAACATCCGCGAGTAATCTAGAGCGAGTGACGCGATGCGCATATTCGCTTCGCGTCTGGTGTGAACACCATAAAAATACGGAGTCGTCCCGTATTTAAAGGTAAAATGATGCGTCTCGTATCAAATCAACACGGGACGGGATTTGTCCAAATGCCAACACAGTTGAATCAACAAATAAGTATTTTGCACTGTTTATAATACTAATAGCAATTATAATTAAATCAATTTCATACGAGGTATTAGAGAAGCCTTCTCTAATACCTCGTTGCATTTTGGCATGTTTGTTTTTTTTATAGCAACGGAGTCTCCAGATCGCGCGTCATTCAAGCCCTTTCACACGAGTGCAGCATGCGCTAAACCTGCGTGGTTTAAAACATCTAGCTCACATCCACCCTTTGAACACAAGGCTCTCCAGACGTAGGGCTGAATGGGAATGTTATCAATGTAACTAATGATGATTAGTCATTAAAAATGTTGTCATAATTTACAAACCCACAAGTTGTTCCAAACCTTAATCATTTCTTTCTTCTGTTGAACATAAAGGAAGATGCTCTGAATAATATGGTAACCAAGGAGTTTCTGGTTACCCAATGACTTTAGTTCTTTAGTTACTGAAGACCAGCAGGTGTTTAGTTACCCACATTCTTCAAAGTATCTTCGTGTTCAACAGAAGAAAGAACTTTATGCAGGTTTAGAACAACCTGGGTAAATTATGACAGAATTTTCATTTTTGGGTGAACCTACCTTTATGCCTTTTTTTCTTTCTTTTTTTTTCTTTTTTTAGATAGGACAGTAGGTCGACAGGAAGTGAAGTGGGTGAGAAAGAGAGGGGGGTGGGATCGGGAAAGGTCCACGAGCTCGGGACTCGAACTCGGGACGCCCGAAGCGCAAAGGCAACCATACCTTTAAAGTGACACACACATCTATGCTTCAAGGTATAGGCCTATTGTTCTATTAAAATGTGGATAGTCTGTTAATTGCTTATAATATTCCATACATTAGCAGAGCTTAACTATTATATTTTAGACATTATTAGACAGATGAATTAATAGATTATAATTAATGTTAGACCCTATTTATTAATTTATCATTTATAATTATCATAAATATATATAATATATAATCAAAAATAGGAATTGGGGGGGTCGTGAATGGGTGTCGCTGAAGGCGGCAACCCTAAGCTCACATGTGCTCAGGATGTGATAGTCTGGTGCGCGAGAGAGTCAACGGTTTTTCTACAACGTGCAGTAACAGCAGCGGTAGCTTCCCCCGGGTCCTACTGCCCATCCGGTAAGGAGTTTTATTTACTTAGGGGGCGCTGTTGGCCTACTAATAATAATAACATGAAAGTAAAATACACAAATATCATTAAAATACTTGAGTTTCTGAATAAATAAAGCAATATCTATGTAATAAAATCACGAGTCTGTTTTGATTTAAAGGTCAGGACTCAGAAGCTGTAGTTACATGAATAAAAATCCCAAACATGACACTTGTAAATTAGATAATTTCATGCATACAGATTTATTCATTAATATGTAATATATTTTTTCAAATGGATTATGAAAACTTAAATACAATGTGCTGTAAAATATTTTTATAACTTTTACAGCTCTTTTGCTTTAGAACCAGGGATAGGCAATGTCGATCCTGGAGTGCCGATGTCCTGCAGAGTTTAGTTCCAACCCTGAAAAAACCCTGCCTGTAGCCCTAGTAATTCTGAAGACCTGATTAGACTGATTAGTCTTGATTAGCTTGTTCAGGTGTGTTTGATTAGGGTAAACTGTGCAGGTCATCGGCACTCCAGGACCGACGTTGCCTATTCCTGCTTTAGACCATCTATAATGATAAATTCACAAATAAAATCTTAAAGGAGACATATGCCCCTTTTTAAAATATGTAATATGTATCTGCTGTCCCCAGAATGTGTCTGTAAAATTTCAGCTCAAAATACTCCACAGATCATTTATTATATCATTTTGAAAATGCCTATTTTGAGTGGAAGCAGAAACAGGCTGTTTTTCGGGCCTGTCTCTTTAAATGCAAATTAGATGCTGCTCCCCGCCTCCTTATCCAGAATAGTGCTGCACCATTACAGCTGGTACCTGCTAAAAACATCTGTTTTGGTTCTGATTATCATGTTTATCGCGCTGAAATCATGCGTTTTAAACCATATTAGTTTAATCTTCTGATATATGGTTTTCTGAGAGCACACATCCGAATCACACGGACAGAAAGCGGCTGTCACAGCATGTGAGTACTAAACTAAGTTCTCGTTCACACACAAGTTTACGTTAAAAACACACATGAGTTACAAAAACAGTCGGTTATGTCTGTGAAGGTAAACAGCTGGGAAATAAATTGCATGTTTATTTTAGATCTGTGTGGCAGCAGCAATATACATTAAATAAATCAATAAATCCACTGCTCTGTCTCCTCTGAGGCTGGGACTCTAAATAGTGTTCTGTGCTCGTCCGTGAAGCCAAAGACAGCTCAAACTTTCGCCAAGGCATTAGAGCTGGTACACCGTTGTCGCTTGCGAAAACACAATAACGGCGCTGTGGGTGTAAACTTACAGATTAAGGGGTGGTAATATTATAATGAGATCCCTTTGCACGTCACCAAGGGAGCGAAATCAGATGCTCTCGTTTTCTCAGACGCTTGCAGAAAAAGGCTTACCAAAACAAAGTTACTGGGTTAATCTTTTTCACGTTTCCTTGGTTGGTAGATGCAGTGGGGACCTGATTATAGCACTTAAAACTGGGAAAAGTCAGATTTTCATGATGTCACCTTTAAGCCCATATTTATAATACATTATAAGGGTATTCTTAAGGCATTATAATTAATGCATAATACATTATTAAAAATTTTTTATAATATGTTATATCACATTATAAATAATCATAACAGCAATTATAATACATTATAATGCTTACACATTTGTGGTTATAACTTTTAAGATTATGATTATTTACAACACATATTGAACACCATATTAAATCTACTTTTACATTTATAATGGACTATATATCTTGACATTGTTTATTTACTTCACAGTAGCCTAACTTACTACTTCTTGTAAGTGGTTAGGTGTGGGGTGTTATTTGAGTGTTCCATGAGGCTAATATTAATTTTGTTGTTAGCTAGTTAATAATTTCAACTGAAAAAATGAAATGTTTATATGTTAGGTTACATTTTATTTTGATGGTCCCTTTAGTCTACTGACTATAAGCAACTTTGCAACTATATGTCAACTAACTCTCAGAGTATTAGTAGGCTTAGGTTAAGGTTTGTCCATCCCTATTTGACAGCCTACATTCCTCATAGATGGACACTGATGTGATTTAGGTAAAAAAAAATGCATAAATAACTAAACACATGTTAAACAATCTGTAAGGAGAGACAAAGCAATAGTGACTACGTAATAAAAATAGTTACTCACACTTGTGTTTTGACATTACTGTCGGATCCAATATAGTTGGCACAGCATTGTCTTTTAGTTTCAATCTTTTTGAAAATCCCTCATTAAACAGTGCCTTGTTTGTAAACAAATCTGTGGTAAAATGACGAGAGCAAAGGATGAAGTTCTTACTGATCTGGATCTTGATTAAAAATAAAGTTCACTCACTCTTTCCTAACGTTGGGATCAGAAGGAAGGCAACGCAGACACTGTTTTTCCACAACTTGGCACTGCACAGCATCTTGTTGTCTTCAGAGCCATCTTTATCGTTTGGTTTCTGTGTAGACCTGTACGCTTGCCTCTCTCATAAACAATACATGCACGAATCAAACAGGCAGTCATGTCAAAGCAGGCATTGATTTTCTTCTGTGGAGGTGGTATTTATCCACACTATTACATCATAGAGTAGAACATTCCAAAAGCTGTCGTTTTGGCAGACTGCCTTCAATATAAGCTGTTTTT
>NW_015505636.1:1515182-1520662 GCF_001515645.1 Sinocyclocheilus grahami
TATAACTTTTAAGATTATGATTATTTACAACACATATTGAACACCATATTAAATCTACTTTTACATTTATAATGGACTATATATCTTGACATTGTTTATTTACTTCACAGTAGCCTAACTTACTACTTCTTGTAAGTGGTTAGGTGTGGGGTGTTATTTGAGTGTTCCATGAGGCTAATATTAATTTTGTTGTTAGCTAGTTAATAATTTCAACTGAAAAAATGAAATGTTTATATGTTAGGTTACATTTTATTTTGATGGTCCCTTTAGTCTACTGACTATAAGCAACTTTGCAACTATATGTCAACTAACTCTCAGAGTATTAGTAGGCTTAGGTTAAGGTTTGTCCATCCCTATTTGACAGCCTACATTCCTCATAGATGGACACTGATGTGATTTAGGTAAAAAAAAATGCATAAATAACTAAACACATGTTAAACAATCTGTAAGGAGAGACAAAGCAATAGTGACTACGTAATAAAAATAGTTACTCACACTTGTGTTTTGACATTACTGTCGGATCCAATATAGTTGGCACAGCATTGTCTTTTAGTTTCAATCTTTTTGAAAATCCCTCATTAAACAGTGCCTTGTTTGTAAACAAATCTGTGGTAAAATGACAAGAGCAAAGGATGAAGTTCTTACTGATCTGGATCTTGATTAAAAATAAAGTTCACTCACTCTTTCCTAACGTTGGGATCAGAAGGAAAGCAACGCAGACACTGTTTTTCCACAACTTGGCACTGCACAGCATCTTGTTGTCTTCAGAGCCATCTTTATCGTTTGGTTTCTGTGTAGACCTGTACGCTTGCCTCTCTCATAAACAATACATGCACGAATCAAACAGGCAGTCATGTCAAAGCAGGCATTGATTTTCTTCTGTGGAGGTGGTATTTATCCACACTATTACATCATAGAGTAGAACATTCCAAAAGCTGTCGTTTTGGCAGACTGCCTTCAATATAAGCTGTTTTTAGACTAACGACAAAGTTTTGAGTTCTGAAACTTACAGTATGTGTTTATAGTACAAGGACCTCCTTATATTTCAAAAGATCAAGGGAATTTTGGTTTCTCAGTTCATGACCCCTTTAATGACCTGGAAAATGGGACCTAAATTAAGAACTATCTGCAAGAACAGATTCATCCTCATGAAATATTATCATCATCCTTAAGTTTATTTTCAATTATTTTGAAAGGTAATTTTAAAATGGCTTTGAAATACTTGTAGTCCATCCTTTAGCCGGCTTAGTGGTTTACCAAGGCCTTCTAGTAGCCACCAGCTTCTTTGTTGAGAACCACTACCTAAGTGTCTATAATAGGGGGTTATTTACATATTGTGCTACACTACCCTTATATTTTACATTACACACGTGCTAGTTAAGGTACATTTAGTTCTTATGCTTAAGCCTCACTCAGAATCAAAATGCATGTTGATTGAAACTGTTGTCAAGTGCTCACTGGAGCGATTCCCTTTGGTTTTCATGAGAGCTAATCGGCACATGTGCAGACCTCCTTTCAAACTCAGGAAAGCTTGCATTTCATGAAGTCCAACTCTGTGATATACTCTCATTTTGCTTCAAAGCACTGGATGCAGTCCAAATCTATGGCTGCAGTTTGTATATGGCTTCAGTGTGTGTTTGAACCTTGTTTTTGTCAGTGGACCAATTTCTGAATGATTTACTCACTTCACTTTAGCAATCTACATAAGTTTTCTCCAATCCCACTTGAATTATGCATGTGCAAAATGCATTGTGAGTGGTATGTATCAGGATGGTGTTCATAATTATTGTTGGATGTGCAAAGCACTTGCTGCACTGCACCAGACATTTGGTTAGCGTATAAATACTTTATAAGTGTTGTATAATTCTACCTCTAGGATATCTTTAGTGAGGATCATTTTGACCAAGGTGATGCTAAAACAAAAGAATGCAAATGGAGAGTGTCATCTGTTTACTATAATATTAAATACTTTGTTACTTCAAACATTTGGCTAACACATCAGAGTAAAAACAATTCTTTGACACTGAAGGAAGATGATGATGTTCACTCTCAGCTTTTCCATTAAACTGCAAAATCCTGGAAAACAGCGTGAGTGACCAGATGGAAAAGGAAAACACTGAAGTTATTGGTAAACATCCTCAGGAGGAAATGATAATTAACCTCTGCTGTGCTTCTATGCATGTAGATCATGTTAGCAGTTTGGCTTCTCCCTGGGCTCAAACCCTTGAAATGAAGCCTGATAGCTGAGGACTTTTGATATTCAAGCTCTCCATCCCTCCATGCAGAAGATGTGTATTGGAAAATCTATGATAAACTTAATTTACTGAACACACTGACTCAATCAATTTGACTTCCAAAACATGACGCAGTTCCCGTTGAAGACTGATAAGATGGCCTGGCTGAAAATTGAGCGTTTGGGAAAACAACACCTCGAGAGATGTTTTGAGGTGGGTTAAAAGCTCAAAGTCCTTGTTTACCAGCCAAAATGTCATCAAGACTCTATGGGAGGTCCTCAGTGATTGGCCAAGTTGCGGTAGCCAATGTGTGCTCATCAATGTTGCTCTGGCGCTCCGCTGAGCAAGAGCATGTGCTTCTAAAAGCCAGAAGAAATCCATTCATGACCACCTCCAAGTGCTTCAACACAAAAAGGTGAATAAAACAATACTTAAGAGACATTAATAACAGGCATTTTATGTTTTACTTCAGCCAAATATGTTATAAATTTAGAACAACAGAACCTCTTAGTACAAAAATATGAGATTGCAATTTTTAATTTTCAGTGCTTTTGGGGCATAACTGTTCCCATAACTGTTCCCTAAGTTTACAACAGCACAATGTTCCCTTGGATAAATAATAATGAACTGTAGTGTAAGAAGATACAACAAAAAAGAGTCTGTTTCATTGTTGACTATTATATGTAAGAGATAAAAGCCATTTTATATGATGTCTCAAATTACAAAAATATATTTATTAAGAATTTTCTTGCCTATTATAACATGAACCTGAAGGGGAACCGGTCATCTGAAATTATTCATTAGAGGAAAAAAATTAAATATAATAAAAGGACTTCTAAGAGCACATTGTGCTCCCTCCAAAAGTACATTTAAATATTTCCATGAAGAAAAGTAATCTATTTTGGCATAAAGTTAGCCTACATGTTATACGCTTTAAGAAATCATTCATAATTTTGCTTCATTCAGGTAATTTTATGGTAAGGCATCTTCTTGTGATGTAACCTAGATGATTTTATGTCAAACAGCTGTCTGAAATCATGGACTGCTAATTAAAAAAAAATTGTTTAAATGTTTTTGTTGTCTACTGAGATTGATAGATCTGTCATTTTGTGCGGCCATTGTAAAGCTTACAAAATATTTCTTAAGATTGTTAGAGGATTTTGTGTATGTAGGGTATCAGAGTAAATCAGACAATTTAAGATTTGATCAGATTGGGGTTGAACAACCCAAAGAGCCAAATTCCACAAAGAGGCCCAGGATAACAAGACAACGTCATAAATCTGTCCAGATCCTAGCGCCAGCCAGCCTGAAGCAAGCCTAACCAACCAACCCCACAGTTTAGACTGCTTGCAACATTAACACAAAAGAACAATTATTGATAATCCCAACTCAGGAATGACATTGTCAGTTTTGGGGCAAGTATCCAAGATTGATGGTTAAAGAGATGCACAGCCTGACCATCACATGCAAATCCATGATAGAAATCATGAGCTTCATACTTCCTCTGACTGGTTTCCCCCACCCAGGACAAAGACCAGGCTCCTTAATAACTTCATAGCATGTATGTATGCATTTGTCTATAATGTTCTAATCACTCATTGTGTATGTATTTTTAATAACTATTGAATAGCTTTAGGGTTCATATTCATGCTTAGTATGTGTGTGTTTGAATCTTCTTGCTTGAAACGTTTCTTCCAATCAATTATTTGTCAAATGTCTCATATTCTTGTTATAGAAAGCATGTTAAAATTATACTCTGCAAGAGTGGGAAAATTCAGATAATGTGACTGATAAGATAACACGTTGATTTATGTATTGGGAGGAGAAACATAGCAACACCCCGAGCTAAGACAATGTCTAATTGGTCAAGACACCATTTTGGATGTGTCCAACAGCCATGTTTAAATACTCAGGACACCATCAAATTATGCTTTTTCTTGACTTTTTGCCACCTTGTTTTGACGCTGCTTTTTAGTGCTCTTTGAGCGTGCTCAGGCTTACACAGTCCTCTAAAACCATGAGGAGAAACATCATCTAGTCTCGTGACTCTTCTTGCTGGCTTCTACTTTAATGTCTTTTCTTTTCCGTTGAGAGTTCTGTGTTCTGAGTTAAGTTTTGCCACAACGCTGTGTCTCTGAGTCCAACCTAGAGTTCCCGTCTAAAACTTCAACCAGCCCACAACTCCGCAACTTCAGCCAACGCCCAAGACTTCACTACTAACGTTCACTGAACTTCCAGCCAACCAGCAACCTTGGGAAACCCCTTTCTGCAATTAAGACAGCAAAAGGGAATCCCTCAACACAAAGGCAACGCAAGTACAACCCCCAGATTCTAGCTGAACTGGTGCATTTAATATAAAGTTTATAGCCTCATTGAGAAACTCAATGCGCGAGGGTTAATTAGATGATTGATGGTTGTTCAGATCTATGCAACTGCATATATTGCTATAAACTTGGGATTTCATATTTTCACTCTTCTAAACTCATTCTTTCCTCACTTTCTCTCTTTCTGCAACTTGTGTGAATGCATGAGTGTGTATGTTTGTTATATTAGTTTATATGTCTTAGATTTATCCAATAAAGCCTTATTTATATTGAAAAGAGAAGTATCTTGTGTTTTGTGCTTACAAGTTAATGTCTTAAACTGCCGATCTTGTTACTGTGTTAATAAATAGTTTTCACTACACTGTTAAAAATGTCCTGTAGAAATTACAGTAACTTACTGGCAGCAGTTCGCCAGTAACTTACTGTAAATTAAACTTACAGTAAAATTGTCACGAATCCGGTCAACGAACTTTCCTATTCATTGACTCTCACACTACACAAACTGTTGCATAGCACCCAAACTACATTTCCCATAATGCATTGCACTGATTGCACTCAGCACAAATTGCACACACCTGTTTACACTGATTGCACCCAGCTGTTTCATATCACTCCCTCACTATTTAACACTCACTCTGATCCCTTCCCTCTGCCGAGTATTGTTTCAGCGTTTATCACTCTCCTAGAGATAGCTACCTTACGGAGCCCTTGTCATTGCCTTAGCCCTAGTCATTTGCCTTAGCCTTAGCCCTAGTCATTTGCCTTAGTCATTAGCCTTAGCCCTAGCCTTAGCCCTAGCCCTAGCCTCGCTGTTTTCCCGGTTTCTGATCTTCGCCTGGTTTCCTGGATTTCTCCCTTAGTCTTGCCCCTTCTGACTCTGTCTGCCCATCGTCGACCCACGCTAGCCCTAGGACTGTTCTTG
>NW_015505636.1:1520758-1524123 GCF_001515645.1 Sinocyclocheilus grahami
TGCACAACAGCCTTTTTGAAGTGAATTTTGATGTGACTATTCAATTTGTCCAGTCTTGTCAGTTTAAACATACTACTAGCACAAAAAGGGCAGTGAAAAATATATAATTTAACTGAAAATAAGCAATGACAACTGTATAACTTTAAATTTTTTAATTGTTCAATTGTAGTCCTTGCAATAACATTTTAATATTTTCAGATTCAGTTAAGACTCAAACAAAACATTGTTATAAACTATTATATACATTACATACTATTATAGTTAGAAAAAATTCTTAAAATTTATCCTAACCACAACATATTATGATAATAGTGACGATAGTGAATCTTCAAAAATAACTCAAACTTTTGTTACACACAAGAGGCATGGACTATTTTTTTCAAAGCTGCCAGCTGAAATACACAAACTCCTTAATAAAGGAGGACACATGAGGTTCAGGCCAGAGTTTCTCCTTTGCACTATCTTCCCACTTCTTTTGCTGGCTTGCAGATGGATCCGCACGTCTCACGTCACGTCAGCTCTGTAACAAAAATACTGTATTCATATTTACAGTACCATTTAATTAGCTGTAAATGTATTTACAGTATGTGTACTGTACTTTTAGTTTTTACTGTAAAATATACGGTAATTTGATGGTCTTTTCTCCAGTAACATATTGAAATACAAGAAATATATATATATAATTTAACTGAAAATAAGCAATGACAACTGTATAACTTTAAATTTTTTAATTGTTCAATTGTAGTCCTTGCAATAACATTTTAATATTTTCAGATTCAGTTAAGACTCAAACAAAACATTGTTATAAACTATTATATACATTACATACTATTATAGTTAGAAAAAATTCTTAAAATTTATCCTAACCACAACATATTATGATAATAGTGACGATAGTGAATCTTCAAAAATAACTCAAACTTTTGTTACACACAAGAAGCATGGACTATTTTTTTCAAAGCTGCCAGCTGAAATACACAAACTCCTTAATAAAGGAGGACACATGAGGTTCAGGCCAGAGTTTCTCCTTTGCACTATCTTCCCACTTCTTTTGCTGGTCTGGAATTTTGCAGAGCACGTGCTGTTGACAGGATTGATCCTCGCAATGAACCTTCACATAAAATAAATAATTCATTAGACCATTTCATTTTCTTTGTTAAGACTTTTTAAAGCATTAATTCAGCCAAAATGAAAATCTTATGTTGTTAAAAACCCATAAAACTGATTCATTATTAGAACACAAATGAAAATTAATATTCTGTCTTAATTGTTGTCTATCCAGGCAACCAGTCTTTTAGCTTCAAAAAGTGCATAAAGACATTGTTAAAATAATCCATATGATTTGAGTGGTTTAAGACACCTAATTGGTTCTCAAGCATGTTTAAGATTCTGTTTACTTTGATTTGATGTACTCGTATTTGGATGATTAATGTTTGTATGTGAATAAAAAGCTTTAGCTTTATTTTCCAAAGATGAACGAAAGTCTTACGTGTGTGTAACAACATGAGGGTGAGTAAATGACGACAGAAGTTTCAGTTTTGAGTGAACTATTCCTTTAACTGTATTAAGATATGAAAACTTAGAAAAATATCTTAAGGAGAGGAAAGTAAAAATATTTTTTTCTTCATTCCATGTAAATATATGGAAAATAGACATACCGATATTGGGTAATATGTTTACCCAATCACAATAACGAACATGCTTGGTATTGTTATAGTGGGCACTTCAAAATTACTGTGAATAATTCTATTACAAATTTAGATTTTTAGAATCAATTTTAAGAATACCTTTCCATCAACTGGTTAAAATTTCAAACACTGCCCCTCTCAACTGGTTTATCTCCCCAATCTATTTACCGGTCTACTATAAGGTTAACTAATGATTCTTTATTGTAAAGTGTTACCTATTGTTCTTTATCATTCTTTTGCACTTTAATCTGTTTATTAAGTTTAATAAGTTTATAAAATGTTTACTTATGTTAATCTGACATGATTTAAGCACGTTGTGAAACTGAAAAGAAGTGACGGTCCTGTGTGCATTCTCATCACTTCTCAGCCGAGATTCACAACAAGCTTTGTCAGGCTTCACAATGTGCTGATATTTACGTCAAGCGTGAACTCATGAACCCATGTTTGACAGTTGGCCGGAAGCAATGGTTTATAATTTGAAATGTTTAAAATATTAGTATTTTTCTCACACATATTTATAGTTTTGCTTCAGAAGACATAGATTCATCCACTGGGGTCACATAGATTAGTGTTGTGCTTTCTTTGTGTGGTTTTTAAAGTGTCAACTTTGAGGGACCTATCCACTTGCATTACATGGACTTACAGAGATGGATTTTATTTTTATTTTATTTTTTCTGTGTTCCACAGAATAATGAAAGCCATATACATCAGGGATGGCATGAGGGTGAGTAAGTGATGAGAGAATTTGCATTTTTGAGTGAACAATCCCTTATTCACCCTCATGTCGTTCCAAACCTGTATGCGCTTCCTTCTTCTGTGGAACACAAAAGAAGATATTTTGTAGAATGTTGTTGACCCGTTTTGGTGTTTCGGTTCCTGTGGACTTCCATTATATGGACAAAAAATACAATGAAAGTCAATGGGAACCTAAACTGTTTGGTCACCAGCATTCTTCAAAATATCTCATTTTGTGTTAAACAGAAGAAAGAAGTGCATACAGGTTTGGAACGACATGAGGGTGAGTAAATTATGACAGTTTTCATTTTTGGGTGGACTATTCCATTTAAGGGATTGTTCACTCAAAAATGCAAATTCTCTCATCACTTACTCACCCTCATGCCATACCTGGCTTTCATTCTTCTTTTTCCCTTTAATGTTTACTTAACATTACAGCATACTGCAAGATGTACTTACATCTGAATAAACTCCAAAGTAGTGGCTGCTTCCACTTTGTACATGATGTTATGCACATAATAGCAACCGAAGGGAACAGCAAATACAGAGGACATATCTGGTAGGTCAATCACAGGAAAGAAGACTTTGTCTTCGATCGTCAGCATCCATTTTTTTTGCTGTGTAGAATTTAATCTCCTAAAAAAAAATTATAATAATTTATCGTGTTCATGGTTTTTTTTCTTGTGTCATTTATAGCTTTGAAAAACATTTCACATTTGATTTTGGTGTCAGTAAAAATATGTCGATGTTGGAGCCTTTCTGATGAGTTCAAAGAGATAGTTCACCCAAAAATGACAGTTCTATCATCATTTACTTACCCCCGTTATTCGAAACTTATTTGAGGAGATGTTAGGTAGAAAGTTGGACATAGAGAGCCATGAATAAAGTGTGACTAAATGTTTATTTTTAAAAATCATCCCTTTAACATCACTAAATCATGTA
>NW_015505636.1:1524777-1527606 GCF_001515645.1 Sinocyclocheilus grahami
TTCTCATCACTTCTCAGCCGAGATTCACAACAAGCTTGTCAGGCTTCACAATGTGCTGATATTTACGTCAAGCGTGAACTCATGAACCCATGTTTGACAGTTGGCCGGAAGCAATGGTTTATAATTTGAAATGTTTAAAATATTAGTATTTTTCTCACACATATTTATAGTTTTGCTTCAGAAGACATAGATTCATCCACTGGGGTCACATAGATTAGTGTTGTGCTTTCTTTGTGTGGTTTTTAAAGTGTCAACTTTGAGGGACCTATCCACTTGCATTACATGGACTTACAGAGATGGATTTTATTTTTATTTTATTTTTTCTGTGTTCCACAGAATAATGAAAGCCATATACATCAGGGATGGCATGAGGGTGAGTAAGTGATGAGAGAATTTGCATTTTTGAGTGAACAATCCCTTATTCACCCTCATGTCGTTCCAAACCTGTATGCGCTTCCTTCTTCTGTGGAACACAAAAGAAGATATTTTGTAGAATGTTGTTGACCCGTTTTGGTGTTTCGGTTCCTGTGGACTTCCATTATATGGACAAAAAATACAATGAAAGTCAATGGGAACCTAAACTGTTTGGTCACCAGCATTCTTCAAAATATCTCATTTTGTGTTAAACAGAAGAAAGAAGTGCATACAGGTTTGGAACGACATGAGGGTGAGTAAATTATGACAGTTTTCATTTTTGGGTGGACTATTCCATTTAAGGGATTGTTCACTCAAAAATGCAAATTCTCTCATCACTTACTCACCCTCATACCATCCCTAATGTATATGGCTTTCATTCGTCTTTTTCCCTTTAATGTTTACTTAACATTACAGCATACTGCAAGATGTACTTACATCTGAATAAACTCCAAAGTAGTGGCTGCTTCCACTTTGTACATGATGTTATGCACATAATAGCAACCGAAGGGAACAGCAAATACAGAGGACATATCTGGTAGGTCAATCACAGGAAAGAAGACTTTGTCTTCGATCGTCAGCATCCATTTTTTTTGCTGTGTAGAATTTAATCTCCTAAAAAAAAATTATAATAATTTATCGTGTTCATGGTTTTTTTTCTTGTGTCATTTATAGCTTTGAAAAACATTTCACATTTGATTTTGGTGTCAGTAAAAATATGTCGATGTTGGAGCCTTTCTGATGAGTTCAAAGAGATAGTTCACCCAAAAATGACAGTTCTATCATCATTTACTTACCCCCGTTATTCGAAACTTATTTGAGGAGATGTTAGGTAGAAAGTTGGACATAGAGAGCCATGAATAAAGTGTGACTAAATGTTTATTTTTAAAAATCATCCCTTTAACATCACTAAATCATGTACTAAAAGATCTTACCAAGCATGATCAGCCTTGGAGTAAAAGAAGTCAAGCCTGGTCTTTGCATCTGCCAAGTTGTTGTGACCTACACACACACAAACCACACAGTTTTCCTAAGTGTCAGTTATAGTAATCATTCTTTTAAGTGGGCCATCAACAACAGGACAGCTGCATCAGTAACGTTATTCACATCTGGCACAGCAGCAGAAAGCGCAGTAACGTTATTATCCACACAGATTTCTCAATCACATTTATGCTTTCTACTAAGGTGTGCTGAAAATGATTACTTCACTCTAAAATACTTGATACTGTTACTAACTGGACATTCCGTTTTTTTTTACCATCTCGAATGTGTCATCTTAGGTGTTCACAAAGGCTGGAGAATAGTCGACACGACTGTAACTTACAGCCTTCCATGGTGCATCTAGAATTCAGATTGTGTTGTTCAGATTTGTTCACTATTTTTGCGCGCTTTCTGTGTTTGCGGTAACGATACGTGTGCGGCTGAAGTGAAGTGCGGAGAGGCCAAGAACGTGCATGCATACACGAAAACCTGAAGGTCGCGCTTTGGCATGATTAATAAACGGTGTTTGCTGACGAACATTGCGGGTTTTACGCTAGCAGTAAATGCATGCTGTACAATACACTTATATATGGGTAACGCCAAGAGATTACACAGCTGTACCATTAAAAACTCAGTTTGTTGGCCAACAATTTCATACAAGTTCACATAAAAACTCACCTACTACCGACGTGGTCAAAACGAAGACAGAGACCTGTTTATGTTCGCACTTTGATGGTGAAACTTTCTACAAAAAAGGAAAGAAAAGAAAGAGATCTTTTTTTGCACAGAAAGTTCTCTTCACTCTCAAATTAGTTTCCCCCTCTCTACCAACGAACACCGTGAGGAAACTGCGCGTCGTGCAATGTCAGCGTTTTATTTTTATTATTTTGCTTTTACAAACCCAATTCCAAAAAAGTTGGGACACTGTACAAATTGTTAGTAAAAAAGGAATGGAATAATTTACAAATCTCATAAACTTATATTTTATTCACAATAGAATATAGATAACACATCAAATGTTGAAAGTGAGACATTTTGAAATGTCATGCTAAATATTGTCTCATTTTGGATTTCATGAGAGCTACACATTCCAAAAAAGTTGGGACCGGTAGCAATAAGAGGCCGGAAAAGTTAAATGTACATATAAGCAACAGCTGGAGGACCCATTTGAAACTTATTAGGTCAATTGGCAACATGATTGAGTATAAAAAGAGCCTCTCAGAGTGGCAGTGTCTCTCAGAAGTCAAGATGGGCAGAGGATCACCAATTCCCCCAATGCTGCGGCGAAAAATAGTGAAGCAATATCAGAAAAGAGTTTCTCAGAGAAAAATTGCAAAGAGTTTGAAGTTACAGTGCATAATATCATCCAAAGATTCAGAGAATCTGGAACAATCTCTGTGCGTAAGGGTCAAGGCCAGAAAACCATACTGGATG
>NW_015505636.1:1529282-1529639 GCF_001515645.1 Sinocyclocheilus grahami
CTGGATGCCCGTGATCTTCGGGCTCTTAGACGGCACTGCATCACATACAGGAATGCTACTGTAATGGAAATCACAACATGGGCTCAGGGATACTTCCAGAAAACATTGTCGGTGAACACAATCCACCGTGCCATTCGCCGTTGCCGGCTAAAACTCTATAGGTCAAAAAAGAAGCCATATCTAAAAATGATCCAGAAGCGCAGGCGTTTTCTCTGGGTCAAGGCTCATTTAAAATGGACTGTGGAAAACTGTTCTGTGGTCAGACGAATGAAGTTCTGAAGTTCTTTTTGGAAAACTGGGACGCCATGTCATCCGGACTAAAGAGGACAAGGACAACCCAAGTTGTTTCAGTTCAGA
>NW_015505636.1:1529777-1543700 GCF_001515645.1 Sinocyclocheilus grahami
CTGCGTAGAAGAAGGATCCGGGTACTGAAATGGCCAGCCTGCAGTCCAGATCTTTCACCCATAGAAAACATTTGGCGCATCATAAAGAGGAAGATGCGACAAAGAAGACCTAAGACAGTTGAGCAACTAGAAGCCTGTATTAGACAATAATGGGACAACAATCCTATTCCTAAACTTGAGCAACTTGTCTCCTCAGTCCCCAGACGTTTGCAGACTGTTATAAAAAGAAGAGGGGATGCCTTGACCCTGAGTGGTCAGCTAAATATCTACAGTGGATCTAAAATATGAATAGTTAATTATAACTAGTTATGGTTAATTATTCATATTTCCCCATGAGCTGATTCGCTACAGTCATCTATGTTGTATTCTGAATAAAATATTGAAATTTGAAACTTCCACATCATTGCATTCTGTTTTTAGTCACAATTTGTACAGTTTCCCAACTTTTTTGGAATCGGGTTTGTAATTAAACCAACAAATAACCCCTAAAATTACTCTGACTTAAAATATGTAACGAAAAAGCAGAAATATTGTACATACATTTGCAGCTGAGAGGTGTGTGCCTCTTCCTTTTCTTCTTATTCTTCTTCTTATTTCTCCAAGCAGAAAAAAAGCCTTTCTGTCATTGGTCAAGTTTCACGCTCATTTTTTTTTTACTGTATTTGGATTTACAGTAAAGGAAAAATACTGTATTTTAATGGCGCCAAGAGGCTATTTCCCATAATGCAACTTTAAAATACAGTAACGTACTGTGTGACTGTTTTACAGTAAAGTACAGTTCATATTACAGTTAAATACTGTATAATTTACAGAAATCGCTAACAGTGTATATTTGGGATATTAATGGATTTGATGTTGTATGGCTCGTTCAATGAATCGCTGGCCGACTCAGTGATCAGCCGTAAAACAGTGATTCTGTCCAAATTCCCTATAAAATCTTAAATGATTCCCTTTGAGCTAAATTGACCTGTTTCCCTTACATGTACTACATTCTTCAGAAAGTACACTCTAAGAAAAGGCAGTAAAAATATAATTCATTTCTGAAAATATAACAAACAGTATCAACCAAAAAGAAATAATTCAGAGGTAGAATTGATTTGTGGAAGATAATGTGGTATAATTACTCCACTGTTGATTACAATACCATTAGAGTAACTTTCTTTTTGAACTATTATTCAAGTTATACATAACTTAACACCATTTGTCTTGACTTGAGGAGTTCCGGACCCTGAGGTCTGGTCTGAGCACTGAGTACAAAGTTTCCAAGGGACCTGGTAAAGTCTTTATCCTGTTGAAGGTGCTGTCTCTGGTTCCCTGGAGCTGGCAGTTTAGGACCCCAGGGACCTGTTGGGTCTTTTGGGGCAACAGCAGTTGTTATTTTTGGACCTGTTTATGCAAAATTACACTTTAGTGCATGATGGTCACAAAAATACTCAAGTTTATCTTTCTCTAATGTTTTATATTAATTTTATCTGCCTGTGAGTGCTTTTATTCCAAAGTCTCCCTTTCAGTTTGTTCTCATTTCTCATTCATTCTAATGTGTGCAATAAATTGTTGCACAGAAATTCATAAAGATTGATTCCAGATCCCATCATTATTCTGTGGAGTGAGGTACACAAGAAATCAATAGTGTAACCAATACCTAACATTACTTGCAGTGTCCGTACAAGAAACATCAAAACTGTATTATCCTGTCAAAGAAAAAAAACATTGTTTTTCTATCTGGGTAGCATTATATTATGTTAACAGGTATCCAGGGAACTAAAGAAATAAAAATTCATTTTAAAAGTGAAGGATAATACTCATGAGTCATGCACTCAATACCAAAAAAGTCATGCTAATTGCATTAAAGTGCAGAGAGGTAAACACAAAGGAATGCATTTGTCTCCCAGAAATTGAGAAACACTGTGAATTTTATATACATTTACATATAGAAGAAGCTCAAGAGCTGAATGTTATTTTGTATGTTGAGAGTGTTTAAAGAACAGAGAAAATATTATTTTGCAACAAAACACGAAGACATATATATAAAAAAACTTTCTTCAATTTAAAAAGGAGAGAGAGATCGAAGAGATGATTAAGGGAAAACCACATCTGTGCAGAAATGTTCAGACAAAGTCTGATATGAGATTGTCAGTTTGCCATCTCTATGGACAGGTCTATGCTTAAATTGAATTGTTTCATGTCCACCAGACATTACGTTTCTGAATGTCTATGAGTTGTTTTCTTTTGGGGGGGGGGGGCATATATCATTCTAAATCCCTTTTGTTTATTGACCTCAAGAGTGCACCAAAGGACTTGAGTAACCAAGGTTACATACGTAACCGAGACATTCCCTTTCATAGGTTCAATTCAATGCTCAGATAGCTGGAAGACCAGGGAAAGCATCTGCTCAATCGGAAAAGACCCGGGAGCCAGGAGCCAACCTTACGTCCAGACTGTATACTTGGCGAAGTGCTGGGAGAGGACCATCCCGCCGCAGACAGATTTCTTCCAACAAAGACCCTTTAAAGAGAACCTGAGAAGAAGCCATTGCTCTCGTGAATGAGCATGCACCCCCTAGTGGCGAAGTCAAATCATGCACCTCATAAGCCAAGAGATAGCCTTCACTATCCAATGATACATTCTCTGTTTAGTGATGGCAGCTCCTTTGTTTTGTTTTTATCACCAAACATACAAACAACTGGTCAGATCCACACCACTGGGCTGTGAGGTCAACATAGATCTTCAACGCCCTCACCAGGCAAGACTCAGAAGTTGTACAACACTATCTGACCCCGCATCAGCAGGGGAGAATGCCTCCAACCACTTGCTGAAAGCAAAACCAAGTCGAAGCAACCTAGAAACGTACTCAGGCCTAGGTCACAGTAAGACTTTAACCAGGCCCAGGGCAAATTCCATATAAGAAGGGCTGATAAAAAGATCCTGCAGATTCCCAATTCCCTTAAGAGAGGATAGGGCCACCAAAAGAGCCATCTTAAGAGTCAGAGTTATCTGACTCGGACTTAAACGGCTCAAATGGATGGCCTGCCAGGCCTTCCAAAACGATAGATAAAGAAGTTCCAAGAAGGAATACGTGCCGGGCGGAAAGGCCTAAGCCGTCTCGACCCCTGCATGAAACGGGAAACCAGAGGGGTGATGTCCAACTGAAACACCTCAAGGGTACATGCTCAGCAGATATGGCTGCCACATAACCTTAAGAGTGGCAGGGAAAAGCGACTCTGAAGAAACTCAGTATCGAACTACAGGGAAATGGACTGGGTCCAGATTGCGTTGCCTACACCAAGAGGCAAAAAGCTTCCCCGTGAGGGCATACAAGCGTCTCATGGAGGAAGCCCTAGAATTAAGAATAGTGTTGGTAATCTCTCCCGAGAAACCAGAACACATCAACGCACTCCGCTCAGGGGCCACACCCATAATCCGAATGGGGGTGCCAATCATGCCCCGAGCCTGAGTTAGCAGATCGTGTCTGAGGGGAACCTCCCAAGGAGGGCCGGCTAACAGACACACTAATTCCGAGAACAACGTCTGAGTGAGCCAGAACGGGGCCACCAATGGCAGACGTTCCACTCTGTCTGTCCATACTCTGAACAGAACTGCTGGGAGCAAACGGATCAGCAAGAAGGCATAAAGACTGGTCCTGGTCTACTCTAGGGCCATTACGTCCATATAGGACGGAGGAGACAGGGAAAAACCAGAGAAGGCAATGCGTAGTCATGCTTGAAGCAAACAAGTTCACTTCCGCTCGGCCGGAACGCTGCCAAATGAGACTCACCACCTGAGGGTGCAATCTCTATTCTCCGGCCTCCAAATGTCCGCTCTTGAGTTCAGGTGACCTGGAACATGGACTGCTCTGACCGACAGGAACTTGGTCTGCACCCAAAGTAGATTGCATCTCGCCAACCTGCATAGGGGGCAAGAGCGTGAACCTCCCTGTACGAATCCGGTACAAGTTCACAGCCGTGTTGCCATTCTGACCTAAATGTGACAACCACTCAATTAGGATAAGAACTGTTTGAGTTCCAGAACACTGCCAACGTCTCAAAACGGCTTATGTGATTAAGCTAATACCAGTCAATCGTTAAGGTGACTCGAAACTCAGACACCCTGGAGCCACAACGGGGCCACAGACGTGTACATTCACCTTGCATTCGAGGCCAGTTCAAATGGAAGAATACAGTATTGGCAAGCTTTATTCCAACAGCAAGCCTGAGGAACTTCCTGTGTCTCTTGATGATCTGGATGCAGATTTTAGTACACATCCTAGATCAATGGTCACGAACCAATCTGTGGTTCAGATAGAGCCAGGATGAACCTCTGCGTCAGCATCATGAAATTGCAACTCAAGCACAAGATTAGGTGACGCAAATCCAAATCAACGCAACTAGTCAACATAGAAGCTGGATGGTGTAACCATACGACAGACTGATCCTCCTTCATGAGGCCTCAAAACACCCGAGTTGTGGGAAAAACCTCTGAAACAGGAAATAGATCCAAAAATCAGGCAAGCCAGCACCAACCACAGAAGTGGGAGCTTGGATGTTGACATAGACCCTGCACCAATGGTCTTAGGGCTATCCTCTCAATCTCCGAAAGCTAAGGCGCGGAGAACGGTCAAAATCAGTCCGAAATGCAACAAGTGGCGGAACAGCTGACAGAGAGGCAAACACACTTGTAGGTTTGCCCACATTCATGAAAAAGTTCCAGCTCAATGCAAAAGCGGAGCTGACAAGAACATAGTAATTAGTCATGCAAATCACTGCTTGGTAGCATGAAGCGTGTAGTCACATAGTGCAGCCAGTCATGTAAAGCGAGTGTTGGTAGCAGAAGCGCCGCATCAATCAAGTAGGCTGACAATGGTGAGCATTAATAGCTTGCCATAAGAAATTACTCTTACACGAGAAGTCATTCACACAGTTCTATAGAACAGAGTCCACTATTAAATTTTTTATCATAACAAGAACAATAATTATACCATAACATTTTACCATAACAATAATTATTAGTAGGTCAGACTAGTGTTTGGTAGCATGAAGCGCCAAAAAACCATAGTGCACGACAAAATGTCATCTGCTGAACTCAGAGTCTGCGCCCAAAAGCAGTCATGTGAACAAGAGTTGGAAGCATAAGCGCCAAACCAATGTACGTGCCTTCATTAATGCAGTGCAGAAGTAGAGAGAGACAGGAAAACCCCTGCTCAGCCTGCAGCCAGATTCACTATGGCATTAGGCGTTAAACAGCTTGCCATAGGAATTACTCTAGATATTTGAGCTTGCCCACTAATTTGTTCACTAATCAAATGAACGTGTCTGCATTAGTGCAGCATAGCAAGTAACGTTAGAGAGAGATAGGAAAAACTGTCTGCTCACTATGTTATAGCTTGCTATAAGAATACTCTTAATACATGAGCTCGTACACTTATTTATTTCAGCTCAATGCAGCCGCGGAGCTGAAAGTTATCATAACAAGAACAATAATTATACCATAACATTTTACCATAACAATAATTATTAGTAGGTCAGACTAGTGTTTGGTAGCATGAAGCGCCAAAAAACCATAGTGCACGACAAAATGTCATCTGCTGAACTCAGAGTCTGCGCCCAAAAGCAGTCATGTGAACAAGAGTTGGAAGCATAAGCGCCAAATCAATGTACGTGCCTTCATTAATGCAGTGCAGAAGTAGAGAGAGACAGGAAAACCCCTGCTCAGCCTGCAGCCAGAGTCACTATGGCATTAGGCGTTAAACAGCTTGCCATAGGAATTACTCTAGATATTTGAGCTTGCCCACTAATTTGTTCCAGCTCAAAGCAGCAGTGGAGCTGAAAGAAATAGAAATTAGTCAGCAAACTAATGCTTGGTAGCATGATGCGCCAAAAACATAGTGCACAACAAATATCTGCTGCAAGACTCCTCAGAGTTCGTGCCTTAAAACAGTACACGAACAAGAGTTGGAAGCATAAGTGCCAAATCAAATGAACGTGTCTGCATTAGTGCAGCATAGCAAGTAACGTTAGAGAGAGATAGGAAAAACTGTCTGCTCACTATGTTATAGCTTGCTATAAGAATACTCTTAATACATGAGCTCGTACACTTATTTATTTCAGCTCAATGCAGCCGCGGAGCTGAAAGAAATAGAAATTAGTCGGCAAACTAATGCTTGGTAGCATGACGCGCCAAAGAGTCAACAAGAGTTGAACAAGAGTTGGAAGCATAAGTGCCAAATCAAATGAACGTGTCTGCATTAGTGCAGCGTAGCAAATAGAGAGAGATAGGAAAACCCGTCTGCTCAATATGTTATAGTTTGCTGTAAGAATACTCTTAAATACGTGAGCTCATACACAGCACATCTTCGTCATATGGTTCACAACTGAAACAATCGCATTACGAGCTCCTGGAGTAGACCATAAATCATATTGACAAAGACAACCGGGTCCACATAGCGCCCGTCGTACGCTTGAACGTATGTGGCCCGGAGAGAGCGAGAGGAAGGGAGAACACTCTTGTCGTCTCGCTCTCCATGAGCTCTGGCTTGCATGCGTCACTCCAAGCTACAGTCTTGTGAGGCACCTCGGCAACTGAGGAGGGTGTAGAACGCAAGGCCTCCTTCTTAGGGAAGGCCGTGAGCCTCGAGCGCAATAATTTTAGTCGTAGGTTATCGCAGTGTAGACAATAGAAAGGCCGTTACATGCCGCTTGAGAGTGTAGGCCCAAATATAGCAAGCACCTGTCATGAGTGTCTTCTCCTGCGATGAACCTGTCACACGGCTCGATGCATCTCCTGTAGCTCATGGTGTCCGCTGAAGAGAAGTAAACGGCTCTTTTCTGAAAGAAAATAGCTGAGAACATGACGAAAGTATGCTTTCCCACGGGCAACAGATAATCCACTTCCTGAAGGAAATGAAATTTGATGAAATGGCTCACAGCACACTGATATGAGCATACGCAACGAATGCGCGGGGCGGTACTAAAGCACTATTGGCCAATGAATTGGCGTGATGGTACAAGGGCTTCAGACATTCGTCACACTGAAGATGTTCCCATAGCGACCGCTGCCACAGCATTAAAGTGAACCTATGATAGGGAATGGCGGATTGCTTTATGGCAGCAACAAATGCATGGTTGTAATTACGACAGTGAATTCCACTTACTAAACTTTAGGGGGCTCCAAAGTCGCAAAAAACCCCACAAAACTACATACAGTTGCTTTAAACCATGTAATGTCACAAAGCTGCATTAGTTTTAGTGGGTTGAATTCCACTTACTAAACTTTAGGGGGCTCCAAAGTCGCAAAAAAACCCACAAAACTACATACAGTTGCTTTAAACCATGTAATGTCACAAAGCTGCATTAGTTTTAGTGGGTTTGTGTGTGTGTGTGTGTGTGTGTGCGTGTGTGCGTGCGTGTGTGTGTGTGGTTCGGTTTCCATAAATCCTCTTTTTGCACTAGGGAGGATGTTTTGAGTTCTGAAACGACAAGGAAATCAAGGAAAATTTTATTCTTTATGGCATGACCCCCATAAAAATGCACTTGCTGTACATAAACAAATAATCAGCACTATGCAGTAGGAGACCATTTAAGGAGATTACTAAACATCACAAAAAAAAACTCAAAAAGTGCTTCACAAGCCATTAAAAACCTATAACCCTGCCATGCTGTATTCTTCAACCTACGCAATGGTTGAAGAAGCTAAACACAGGCTGACTAATAGGCTGCATCTCCTGTTCCAAACAGAAGCTTGATCCACCCAAGATAATCACAAGAGGAGGAATCCTGCACGTCGACCATGTAGTGACAGACACTCTTCATATAACAGTATTTGGAAAAAGAAAATAAACCGTTCGCAGAAATGGGGTTCTCCCAAGCCAAAGTTCATGTTATACAGTACATTTGGTCACTACCATTAATTTGCTTGCTCTAGAAAAAAAAGAAAAGAGCAAAAAGCTGTGTTCTGTAGCTCTGCTCCATTGTGCTGTATGCCTGTTTAGATCATTGGTTCAGTCTTCTGTGCAGGACATTGTGTGTGGCATACATTAATGCGATAGGAGGCTAGGGTTACAGCATCTGCTGAATTTATCTCCTCCACTTCCTGTTGTTAAGGTCTATGCCATGTAGTTCTTCACATCCCTATCAGTGACCACACATATTGGGAACATGGCCAAACTTTGTTAAACTCTGTGAATGTAATAGATTGAGATGATAAGCGGAATGCCATTGTAGGAAGTGCCTGTTTCCTTTTTAGGGATTGCTGTAATATTATTTTAGAGTAAGAATGGGAAAGCAGAATCTGTTAAAATCCACAATAGCTGAGGACTTATAAATGGACACTGTAACATAATTAGTGTTTTGGTCGTTTGAGATAGGCATGATTTTTTGATGATGATTTGGAAAGTCTCTTATGAAAGTCTTTTATGCTCACAAAGACTGCATTCATTTAGATTTTTTTTTTTTTTTAATATTTACTTAATTTTTTTTTATTTTAAAGAAATTAAAAATACCAAATATAATAAATTGATGGGGTTATTTTTCTTACCCCACGTCTTAATATAAGACAAATAAATGCATTTTGGATTTTTATGGAACTATATTTGAGTATTTATTTCTATAAATTATTCTTTAAATGTAAGTTTTTTCTGTGTGGTATGGGATGTTCAGATAGTTTTAGTGGAAAACAAGAAAAAAGTTTCTTCAGTATAAAAATAAAGCTTCATCACTGCAATCTGACATAACACTTCACATCCAATCTTTATGACTGATGAAGTTGAGCACACATGGCGCTTTTCTCTGAATGTAGCATCTCTGTCTCACATTATAAGTGCTAAAGATAGATGCTCTCAGACTGATTTCCCTTGAGCTTCTGCAGCTCCCTTGGTATATAATGCAACCCATATACGGTCAAAGACTTTTTCCACATTGTGAAAGCCTCTGATGATTCATTCAATTCCTAAGACAGTGTGACACCTCAGGAATTATTAATGGCTGATTCAGGACAAGTGTGAAAGCATCATGGATTTGACTTGAGGGGATAAACCTTCTATACGACTCTAGATCTTAAGCTGTTAAAACAACAGTGTTGTGCTATGGGAAAATCTTGACATTTTCTGACATTTTAGATCTAGAGAAAGCAAGACATGACAGTGTACTGCACCTGAATAATAAAGAGCCTGAAATACATCATAACTCTTACATTTTCTTCACATATTTGTATAGTCAAATACAAATTTGACTATACATTGGTCACATAAAATTAACAAAAATCTTGGGCTCCCTGCAGCGTGTAATTTCATGACTGCACAGCAATGAATGTCAAAAAATAATGAACAACAAAATCTAAACCTTAGATTTTTTTTTCACAGGGTTCATGAGGCAACGTGACAAAGTATAATGTGAAATGGCTCACTAATTTGCCAGTCCTGCTGTGACCTCTGGCTGCCTTTTCATACCAATTTATTCAGATAGCTGAGCCTGAGACACTCTGATGTTGATCACATTAATGCCCTTCTTAGCTTTGTAATGTTGAAAGGCACCACAGCACGTCCATCTCCACATCCAAAACATGTCTGTTCAAACCAGCAGTGAGTTTGCATTCAAATTCAAAAGATTTGTATACTAAGATGAAACACGTCAGTTGTTGTGAAATCAAGCGTTGCTAATTCTGGAGATGTTCCTTTCAGAATTCCCTTCTCTAACCTGATGTAACACCGATCCAAACAGTCTGTGTGATTCGTTGTGAAAGCGAAACTACTTTGTTTGGTCTTCCAAAAGAGGACGATATCTGCTTCGTCATGCCTGGAGCTGATCCGTGCTGGTTGCTGAGGAAATACAACAATTTTGCGCTGTGGATCGCCGGATCGGCTTTCACCGTGGACGAAGCAGAGTCCAGCCCGGGGTCGTCACATGTAGTTGCCGCAAGCCTCCTTCGTCGAATACGTCGGCCGTGCCGTTCTCAAGCCCACCCCCTCTGCTCACTCTAGTCCTCCGGCCGTTCCTCACTCTAGCCCCCGGCCTCTGCTCACTCTAGGCCGCTGCCGCTCACTCTAGGCCGCCGTGTGTGACGCTGTGTTTCGTTGTGAAAGCAAATCTACTTTGTTTGGCCTTCCAAAAATGGACACGACTAGAAATCAGTGGTTAAGTTGTATTTACAACACTGTTTCAGAACACTTCAACCCAAATATTCAGATGTGTGCAGCACATTTTATGGAGGACTGTTTACTGATCCTGGTAGAGTAGACTACAATGCCGGCTGTTCTGACTCACAGATTGTAAGTAAGTTTTTTATATTTAAAATTTAAAATGTAAAAATTTTGGGCAGTGTAGAGTAGGGCTTGTTGTTTGTCATTTCTCCGATCACAAATGCAGACATAGTTTTATGTTTACGTGGCACGATGCAACACGTAAAAAGACAGTATAAGTCATTATAATCCATAATTATGTCCCCACTGGATGCAACGAATGCCTCATTTATAATGGGTTTTCATGTTTTTGAATCATCGCTCCGGCCTGACAGGGCATCATCACAATATGGTAGGGGCGTAACATTTCCGTCACACGCTTGAGGTATTCAGCCAACCTTAACGCACTGGATAGCTGGCCAATCACAGCCTTGCTTATCAGACTGATGAGCTTTCTAAAAATTGACGCGTTTCAGAAAGGCGGTGCATAGAGGAGAAGCAATAATGTACAGTATGTGGAAAATCTAGCATTTTTTAATAATGTTAAATCTTTAAACAAAAACAATTATAATGAATAGTTGTATTCAGAATTTTTTTTCAGGACTCCCCCCAAATAAATGCCTAGCTTTTGAACTACATTCTACTCATCAAATAATCCGAAATATTTTAAAATATATTAAAATAGAAAACAGTCATTTTACAGTATTCATTATCCTGGTCTAAACTTGAATTACTTTCTTTTGCAAAACATTTAAGAAATGTTGGTTGCTAAACCATTTTGGTGACCACTGTCTTCCACTATATGAACAAAAACACTGAGACATTTATATTACCCACAGAAAAAAGAAATTCATACAGGTTTGAATGATAAGATCAATTGTAATTTTTGGGTGAACTATATCGTCAATGACACAACAGCCATGGGAAAAAGCCGACCTAGCTTGAAACATGCTTGCTTGACCAACAATAACCCACTCTCTTAATTTTTGCAATCTTTGCCCAAGGGGTTGTGTGTACAGTCTCCATATCCCTCTATATCCTTCCATATCCATAGAACAGCAAATACAGCATTATATTGCATTAGAAACGCTGATACAGACAGCTAAGACTATAGGTTTAAGATGGGAAAAAAAAAATCTCAAGTGAGATCCCCAAAAATGTCGTCTTTGGTTTGGAATGTGTACACAGCTGGTTTGAATGACTCTTGTTTAATTGTACATATCGCTTTATGTAATTGTAATAGGGAAGTCCAGCTGATACGTGGAAAGTCCTTTGACTGCAGACAAGGTTGGTCAATTTCCCAAAATGTAAACAGAGACACACACAACAGCTAAACAAAATTGGCAGTACAACACAAAGACACCCTGTGCTCTGTATCCCAGGCTCTGAGCCAATTTCTTTCAACTGCAATTTCGACATTCAAAACACTACAGCACATCTACACGTCTGCTGATAAACACACATTCACTTGGCTTGCAGCAAAATGATTGGAGGCTTTTCTGGGTATTTGATTTGGCATGATGCAGGCATGCACAGGAGATTTCACCAAGCAGAGAGAGTAATGAGAGAACAACAATAAATATCTGTTCTACAGGCGAAAACACACTGATATGACACTAGAGTGGTCAGAGGCGATGAGAAGTGTCACTAGAGGCAATTAACGGCCGTGGTTAAAGTGGGCCATTGGTGAAATCAGAGGTCAGACTGTAATAGCAGGGTTGCTAGCATGACCTCTGCTTGATTAGTGGTGTGTGCCGGTCAATTCCCATTCTCTGCATGCTTTTTCACTGCTACTATCCCTGGTGAATCCACTTGGGGTCATCCAAGGTCTGCGTAAAAGAAGTATTAAGCCAGGTAATTTGTAATATGAGCCACTGGCTTTTTACATAAGGCTGATTCTATTAAACTAATGCTTCTCTAGGTTATAGTTTCAGGGGAGGACAGGTGGCAGAGGACATGCTATTCCCGAAAACAACAATAAAAACATAGTCAATGTATTCCAGGGTCAAGCCTACCTTGACCTCTATACTGCTGTCGTTACGGTAAAAATTTATGGATAGATCAAAATGCTTCATAGATAGATTGGGAGGCACTATGGCAGACCTTTTAGTAGAAAAAAGGTCTGTGCGATCTTTGAAGTACTTCAAAGGGTAATTGCAAAGGAAATAAAGCATCCGTTTATAATGGTTTTCACCAGCATAACTGCGTGCACAAGTATAGCACCGTTTAAAATACCTAGTTGTCATGGATTCGCTCATATGAGATGCTATTTGAAATACTAAAGACAGTATTTTTGCATAATAATATGGTTTGAACATTGGTGAGACAGTCATGAATATAAAAACACATTTTCGTCAAGGATGACATGCATGTGTCTTTTCTCCACAGGAACTACAGAGGCTCAGTGCGCAAATTAGATGCCAGGAGTGGTTGGCTTATGGATATTAATTACATTCAGCGAAACTGATTTTTTGAATAACACTGGCAGGTGAGCGTTAGCGCATTCTTTCAGCAAATTGCTAAATTAGCTGAGCAGCAGAAGCTTGATATTGAAGTCATTCACCAGCATAACTGCGTGCACAAGTATAGCACCGTTTAAAATACCTAGTTGTCATGGATTCGCTCATATGAGATGCTATTTGAAATACTAAAGACAGTATTTTTGCATAATAATATGGTTTAAACATTGGTGAGACAGTCATGAATATAAAAACACATTTTCGTCAAGGATGACATGCATGTGTCTTTTCTCCACAGGAACTACAGAGGCTCAGTGCGCAAATGAGATGCCAGGAGTGGTTGGCTTATGAATATTAATTACATTCAGCGAAACTGATTTTTTGAATAACACTGGCAGGTGAGCGTTTGCGCATTCTTTCAGCAAATTGCTAAATTAACTGAGCAGCAGAAGCTTGATATTGAAGTCGTTGTTCACCACAGTCAAGCACATTGAAATTAATTGAAAGAGTAGGGGGACAAAGTTTTAATAGTTGCTACGCACCTGGTTGCAATGCTTGTGAATACAATTATGTAAATCATCACATGAAAAGGTTTTATAATAACATCTGGCAAAGGGACTACCAATGAAAACTATGCCTACATGGCATCTTTGATTCTATCAAATACCAACAGAAAAAAAATCTAAAAATGACTGACTCTGTTAGAAATCTTAAAATGGGCCATGTTTGGATCTTCCAACCAGACAATAATCCAAAAAAAAAACTTAAAAACAACACAAAAATGGGTCACTGGGCACAAAACCAAGCTTTTGCTATGGCCATTCCAGTTCCCTGACCTGAACCCTATAGAAAAGGAGTGTGGTGAACTGAAGAGGAGAAGCACCATCATGAAGCTGGAAATCAGAAGGGTCTGGAGAGATTCTGGATGAAGGAATTGTCTCTGATCTCTTGTCAGGTGTTCTCTAACCTCATCAGGCATTATAGGAGAAAACTCAGAGCTGTTATTATGCCAAATGGAGGTTTCAAAAAGCATTGAATAAAAGAGTGCCGTTAATTGTGTCCAATGTGTATTAGAGAAAAACATTTATGTCAATGATATTTCCCCCCATTTTAAATTCTTATTCTTCAATGAAAGGTTATATTTATGTGAATTTTTTAAAATAAAAGATCAAAATGATTAACAATGCAGATTTATTTTCACAGCCTTCTTTGATCATATTTACCAAGGGTGCCAATCATTCTGACCACGACTGTAGATGGAATACAAAAAGATTAGAACAGCTAGTGTAATTATTA
>NW_015505636.1:1544721-1585394 GCF_001515645.1 Sinocyclocheilus grahami
GTGTGTATATATATATATATATATATATATATATATATATATATATATACTGTGTATATATTAGTGCTGTCCAACGATTGATTGTGTGTACTGTGCATATTTATTATATATATATATATATAAATACACACATACAGTATATATTTTGAAAATATTTACGTGCATTTACATGTATTTATATTCTCATAATTTGTTATATTTAATATATAAACAACATTTTTCTTAAATATATACATGAAGGTGTGTGCATTTATATATACATAATAAATCAACAGTACACATTACACACACAGATAATATGTAAACAAATTATTATTTTTTTTGATGCGATTAATCGTGATTAATCATTTGACAGCACTATCAGTACTGAAATGAATGTCAAAGTCAGGGTCATTCCTCGTTTATGTTCTTATAAAAACAAACAGCACCAAGAATAGGTAATCAAGGCATATTCTGAGATTAATTGAATATTTATAATGTAATATTATACATTTATTAATTTAATATTTAAATATTTGCTATCTGAAGTAGTCTTAACAGTGCTTCTAAGCAGAGTCATCTTAAAATTGTTGTCCCTGATGACTATATTCGAGATAAACAGTTTTTATATATTTTATTTTTATAAAAAAAAAATCAAAGAGTATGTGTTGACTGTATGGATGTTTGAAGCCTGAGAAGGGGTGCTTCAATGGGCAGTATTTTAGATATGAATTCTTTTTGGATGTTGCAGATCAATGCGAAAGAGTTTGCAGCTTTTGACCTTCGCCTTCAATCATCTTCCTTTTTACTTTTGAAGAAGATGAAGCACTTATTTTTAAAAGTACACCTGACAACATTATTTTCGGGTTTGTGAGAACATTAATGGATCCATTTTAAATGACTATATTTTAGGTTTCTTTTGGGACAAATTACAGTGTATGCTGCCTTAGTCGAGAGTTTTGCATATTAGATTTTATTTTATTTGACAGATATATACATTAATGTAGGCATCAAAGCTGTGCATGTGAAAAAATTATAAGCCTTTCAAGGTGATCAAACATGTCTACAGGGCAACAGCTCTAACTTTGTTTCAATTACAGATTTATTATTTATCTATTTTGTGGCCAGAATAAATATTAGAGCTCTACTGAGGGTTGTGATTGGCTCTCAGGGATGCATGAAAAATAAACCGTATTAAACTTTCAAATGGTGCTAGAGGGCAGTATGGTGTTAGGTTGTACATACCACTGCAGCCATTTATAGTAAAATCAAGCATCTCTGTCTCTCTTTCACTTTGGCTCTCTCTTTCTTTTCTCTCCTTCCTTTATGCCTGTAACACAGGAAGAAGTGCTCTTTCAAGCTTTTCCTTTTATGTTTTTGTGAACCTTTGAAGAACCTGTTCAAAATGATTCCAGTAAACAAACAAACAGACGCACACATAAAAGCTTAAAATGGCAAGGAGACGTGTTCACAGCCAGTATTCCAGTGGGGTTTTGCTACAGATTAAGTTGATACATGAATGCTGATCATGAGTGCCTTTAAGAGAGGAAAAACACTAATCTCTCAGAGGCAAAGTGTTCTCAAGTACATGTATTTTTTATTTTTATTTTTTGGCAGTGTATCTGTTCTACAGCACTCTTGTGGCAATTCACAACTATTTAACATCTTGGCAAATTAGTAGCAAACTAATGTAAATGTGTACAATCTTATTTGTACGTTTTATTCTGCTTATTAAAATTTAATTCCATTTGGTTGTCGGTAGCGGTGCAGAAATTACATGTGTCACCTTCAAGTTGCATAAATGAGATCTCCACAGTAACCTATGCCAGAGAAATGTCTGAGCAATAAAGTTTTCCTCTGGGTGACTGTGGTAGAGCAGCAGACAACGCAGGAATATGACACTATGCCTCAAACTAATTAGTAAGGGTACTACAGAGGCACTAAAACCTCGCAGGCCACAACATAACTTTAACCACGTCTTTGCTGATTCAGTCACTGCAGAAGCACAGGGTTAATGGTGACTCCAGACACTCTACTGTAGAGGTGAATTGGAAAGACTGCTGTCAGCAGATGCGTTGTCCTGACATCAGGCAGAGTGAAACACTTCGTCAATGTCATAACCACACGTGACTCCCCTTGACATTCCATGTTTGTAAGAACACTGTGTTCAGAAGGTGATTTCCTGCTGTCAATCAACCCTGGCAAAGGCAGCAGCGGGCTAAGCACTTCTTCACCAGACAAACGTCCACAAGGACAATAAATCCCCGCTCAAGAGATGGATGTCATGTATTTATGTAGTGAGTGAAGGGTTTGCTGATCTTTTAGATGCGGGATGTTTGGCACAGTTTACAGACATTGTCCAGATTTCTGTGCACAAAGTGTTCCTATTCGTGCTGCTTTTCCCATCGCTAGATTAAAACCTCCTAAACTCGTATAGCCTGTCAGCTTTGATTTTGAGAGTATGCCTGAGTTTGAAGCATCAGGTGAATATGGCAAAAGAAAATGGGTGAAGAGACTGAAAAGCTGACTTATGAAATAACACATATTGTCGCTGAATCTGTCTACACTTGAAGTGTCAAAGTTGAACATCGTCTCAGAAAATTCTCTCATATGATTGCTATATAGGCCTATACTGTATATAATAGAGTGAATGTTCTGAGATGATGTACAGCTTTGATGCGTCAAGTTTTGCAAAATAGCATTGTAAAATGCTTGAACATTTGGATCATTCTGAAAGATTGCTAGTATATTACTTTTTATGCAAATGTTCAATAAACAATGTAATATAGATCAGCTTACATTTTAGACACAATATTGATAGTCTCTATTTTTGGTCCACCAATGAAAATAATTCCAAACAAAACAAAAACAAAATTGCCTGCTGCAAGCAACAAAATATACATATACTTCCCTACTATACAGCAGGCGATAAACAGTATTTTAAAATTAGTAGTATGTGCAAATTCACAGTATTCATAAAACAGAAAGCAAAATTACTGTACCCCTATGACCTGATTCTTCTGAAGTGTTCATCTAATAGACACTTTACTATCCCATGAGGCCACAGTAGAGGATTTGTGAATGGCAGTGAAGTAATGCAAATGAGCCTGGTAGGTCACATGACAATGACAAATGTCCATCTGGATTATATTCATACATATTAATACTACATACAATTTACTTTTTTCATGGTTACAAAGTACTTATTCAAAAAAAGTGGTGGTATTTTCATTCCACAATTAATTCAATCAGAAAAATATTTGCCTCCACCTACTTGCATAATTAACTTGCTAAAAAATCCCCACAAATACCCCCAAAAATAAATTTTAAAAGTACAAGAATAAGCGGCTGTGTAGTGCATCCAAAGCAGAAAAGGACCATCCACAACGAAGGTGTGGATCAGCGCCACTGATATGATTGAGAGTATTTATGCATCACAGCATGCCAATCGTGCTTGATATAGCCATAGTGTGACTGACCCAGGAATGACCTGACTCAGATTTGACAGATCCCACATAGCCTTCACTGGCTGACATCACATCAATATTAGAACCTTAAAAACAGTTTAGTGCAATTGGACCCATCAGTTGGGTATCTTCAGCTCCGGGACAAACTGACACCCAGACAAGAACCAGCCCTTCTCCTGCAATCACTCCCACATTTCTGTTGATCAGTCTGTTACACTGATACACTGTTATTATAATAACAGACAAACACATTCAACTCTGCATTGTCTTCATGTTGTACGGTTGACTCAACTGTCATTTTCTATTTCATATTGTATTACTCCTACCTTTCCCATATATTCCTTCCTGATGTCCTCCAGATGTAACTTTCACAGGAGCCACAGGAGACCAGCACAACATCTATTAATCTAAGAGTGGTCTTGGAATCCAAGCAAAAACAGACCAAAAATTTGAACTGCCTTTGACATGAGGTTACAATGATCTTTTCTCTGGCCCTCAGAGACGAGAACAGCTAATTTACTCAAGAGCAAAATGGTTGACCTACAAAGAATATTCCCTGGACCAAATGACAAGCTGGTCTAAAATGCTAGAGTAGTGGATGGTGTTTGCCATGTGCACAAGAGCATATTATCAACTTGCATTGCGCATCTATATCTGAAAGGGCAAAAATACTCCCATCCTCATTTCCAGCCCTTTGAACTTTATTTACCAACCGAGGCAGTGTGACATCAAATGAACCTGGCCATATTAAAGTCTGAGATACCACTTCCTGAGGATTCCAGATCCAGGTTCATATTGTTGACTCAAGGAGACTTGAATATTTCAGCTGAAATGGCACATTATAATTCCACTTCTTCAGTTGGTTTTTCCCCTATATTGAATTGAACTTGAATTGATGGGAGTCAAATCCTAATATGTTCTTTGATAAGCCAAGTGCCATTGATTGCAATGAGGTGCCGTTGACATAGTTCTGAATGAGTGTTCTGGCATTTGCTCTGACCTCTCATCACCTCACGGTCTCCCATTAATTTAGAGGGTGCTGTGGCAGATTTGCAAGGACTTATTGCTTGATGAAGGAGGCCGGCATTAATTTTGCTCATGTGTTAACATAACATTAAATCACACCGACTGCCACATGAATACTAACACTGTATGCAAATCGCAGAGGAGAGCTTTTAGCTCCTTTAGTCACAGAAACAATATGCATATGATTGCATATGCATATACACACACACACACTTAATGTTAACTTATCAACAATCAATAACTGATGGATAGAACCAAGTCCCCAACCTACATTTTTTTTGTATTTTTGATAATACATTTCATGTGAATGTATATCATACTATATTTTACATCATGACTTTAATGTGTCATGAACCTAACAATTACCGAAAAATTACATTACATTTTAACTTTACTTTTTAGCATTTATTAATATACTCTAGGTTAATATTCATTTCTGTATATGTATATTTTTTAACATTTAAAGTTGTGTACATTTATATTAGTGTATTTCAAACAAGAACAAATAAAAAATTATCACTAGTATATCTTTAAATTAACCTAGATTATTAAATGTTGTGAAAAATAATTTGTTAGTTCATGATACATTATGCATTAACATTATGCATTAATTGTTTTTGCTCACCCTCCCAATGAGAAATGTTTTTTTGATAGAAAAACCCTTCAATCATTGAAAACAGAAAAAATATTACTCCATAGCACAGCAGATCCAGTAAAAATGTGGGAGTATGCTGTATAAAGGTCATTCTAAATCCATGCCGTCTTGCCACTTTCATCAGCACTAGAGTCATAAACAAGCTCTGAATGTGAATACCTCTCAATAAGGGTAACATATCTTTGTGAAAAACTGAACAAGGCTGGCTTTCTTTCATAAAAGTGTCGAAAACTCCCAGGTATGTATTAAGTACCTGATGAGAATAGTCTTCCAGGGCATTATTTCAAGGAATGACCTTTGAGTTAAAAAACATGCCATCAGTAAAGGACTTGTCACAGGGCAGTACACACACTTCGGCCAGTCCTGATTATTCCTGCCCATCAAGACTCGGCCTGTGCTTATTATGTGAAATCAACACTGCAAAATGTTTACCTTGGAACACCAAAGTGGAGAAAATTGTGATTGCATCGTTAACAGGAACTTGACAGATGCGAAAGCTAAATTGCCTCCGTCAAAAAGACATTTACCTAAACCTGTTTGCTTGATACGCCTGCAGATTCTGTTTTGCAAGAGCAGCTTGTTATGGTACATTGTGTTCTGTGTTTTAGTATTATTTCTCTTTATTTGGAAACACAAATGTGTAATACCTATCCCATGTGTGGCAATCTTCTGTCCGCTAGATGAATGAATGAGCTCAGGTAGTAGCTCATTAGTCATTCACAAATAACACAAGCACACACACACACACACACACACACACAATTTCCAGAATGCCTCATCACACAATGCATTCCCCCCAACCAATCTCTCTCTTCTCTCCCTCTCCTTTCCTCTCGCCCTCATCTCCCCTCCCACTCTATGCTAGTGTGTGAGTAGCTCTCTCTCTTTCTACCCCTCGCAAGCACGCACTCTGTCAGTGGAGGAGATGGTTTCGAAACCCAGCTGTAGCTGAAAGTGATCGCCTCCTTGAGCATATCCATCTAAGAGGATTGTGCCCTTTTTCTGCTAGTACCACTTTTTTTCATTGTTCTGAACCTGTAGGATTTTTATTATCTGCCGCTCAGGTTTGCAATATAGCAAGTGTTCCGCTGAAAAATAACTGAAGTTTTTCTTACATGGCTGAAGCACCTGCCTATGACTTATTTGCGCTTTTTATATTGACGTGATCTGTGTGTCCTAACACACATAGCACAGCTTAAGTCATTTATTTTTTGTCTACTGGAATTGTTTCATTTTGCAATATAAGGATTTCTCGCTGACAACGTGGTAGGAATCCAGGAGTAAACTCTTAGGAGAAACCATGAGTTGGACTCATTATAAATGCTAAACGTCTGTTTGCTTGGAGCTACGCCATCTGAGGAATCCAATCAAGGTAAAGCAATATTGTTTCTTCTTGTATTTGACTTTTGAGGTCACTTATCTAAATGCCTTAACTGTTATGATAAATAAGCATATTTCATTAATTTGAGGGTGTGGGGTCTAGTTTTAAATATTAAATATTTTGTTGATGCTTACACATTAGTCATTTGATAGGAATAGTAAATTAAAATCAGCTGACTTTAAAGTGATTACATCAATTAGTGGGAAAGTTAATCCACCTCTCAAAGTATATATTTTTTTGTTAATAGGAGTGCTGATTTTTTTAGCCAGAATTTAAGGCACTCTAAAAAATGTTGATCTTATATGTACCACAGGTTAAAACATTGTTTTATTTAAAAAACAAATATTATTTTATATATGACTTTGAATTTGAGGCACAAAAAACATGTCTGACCTTATACTATTGGTTAAAATACCATTTTATATTCATTTAATTATTTGGTAACACTTTGGTACAGGGAACAATTCTCACTGTTAACTAATTGTTTATTAGCATGCCTATTATTAACATATTGGCTGTTTATTAGTACTTATAAATCACACATTATGTATGATCATATTCTACATCCCTAATCCTACCCAATACCTAAAATGAACAACTACCTTACTAACTATTAATAAGCAGAAAATTAGGAGTTTAATAAGGCAAAAGTCGTAGTTAATGGTTTGTTAATAGCGTGAGTTGGACCTTAAAATAATTTGTGACCAATTATTTTTTATTTAATAAATATAATATATTTTTAATTACATAACAAGCATATGATTGGAATTAGAGGCATAATAAAATATTTGACCTTAGTTTGAAATAAATATATATATATATATTTTAATTATTACATTTATATTTTCATAGTATAGTCGTTACTTGTTAAGAAGAATTCAAAATGATGTATCATAGATTCAAATTTGATTTTAAAATCTTTTATTTAATTCATAATTGCAAAATAAATCTATATGCGAAACAACTTACTGTTCAACAACTTTTTAACCACTTTTGACCATTAATTCTTCTGCAGAGATGACCACTGTGTCAATGGAGCCCATAGTGGCGATGGTGGAGAAGGTTTCCAATGTCACTGAGCTTCCAGTAGAAGCTTCTACTGAAGACATGGCTGCCACTTTCACCATTGGCACCATCCTGTCCCTAATGTGTCTGGTGGGTGTGTCTGGAAATATCTACACTCTCGTGGTCATGTGCCACTCCATGCGCTCGGCTGCCTCTATGTACATCTACATCATCAACCTGGCACTAGCTGATCTGCTTTACTTACTCACGATTCCATTTGTGGTATGCACACATTTCCTGAAGGGCTGGTACTTTGGAGACGCTGGATGTCGGATCCTCATCAGCATGGACTTCCTTACAATGCATGCCAGCATTTTTACCCTGACTGTCATGAGCACAGAACGTTACTTTGCCGTCCTCAAGCCTCTGGATACAGTCAAACGCTCTAAGAGCTACCGAAAAGCAATCGCCCTCTTGGTGTGGACGGCCTCATTGATTCTCACCTTACCCATGATCATCAGCGTCCAGCTGATGACGGCAAGCTCCAAGCCAATGTGTCAACCCACCTTGAGCCCTCTCTCATATAAAATTTACATCTCCTTTCTCTTTGGCACCAGCATCGTGGCTCCAGGGGTGATAATCGGGTATCTGTACATATGCCTGGCACGAACCTACTGGATTTCCCAAACGGTGACATTCAAGCAGACCAAGAAGCTCCCAAACCAGAAGGTGCTATATCTGATCTTCACTATCGTGCTCCTGTTCTGGGCCTGCTTCCTGCCTTTCTGGATCTGGCAGCTTCTAGGTCAGTTTCAGCCTGAGCTGGATCTCTCCACCAAGGCCAAGCGGAACATTAACTATCTGACCACCTGTCTGACCTACAGCAACAGTTGTATCAATCCGTTCCTCTACACCCTGCTCACCAAGAACTACAAGGAGTACCTCCGCAAGAGGCAGAGGACATGGACGGCTGGCAGCTACCTCAACCGGCGGAACCGCTTTCAGCGTTCGCCCCGACGTTCCTTGTCCTCCAGCAGCCAGCAGTGCACGGAGAGCTTTGTCCTCGCGCATACTTCTCGCACCAACAACAGCAGCCTTTGAGGTAGGTCGTTGACCTTGTTTTTTGGCCTTCTATCATAACTGCATGCTGTTTTCCAGACAGTATGATTCGACGTGTCTGAATAAAACCAAATTTTCTCCAGTTTACCTTCATCTTCGCTCAGTCCAGCAGGTCTGTTTTGAATCAGCCAAGACCAGACTGTTTTAGATTTGTGGACTTGGGTCTGATTTTCAGGATCGCCTCTTGTCACTGTAAAGTGCTACAGCTGAGATATGAGAACTTGAAATGCTTGATGAATCTTTTTTGGTTGCTTATGCACAGCTTTATTGTTAAAATTATGACTATACATACAATATAAATAGACAGGTGAACTGGAGAGACATTCAAAATGTTATGCTTTGTTTGAGTAGCATTTTAAAGGTGAAATTTTAATACTTATATTTAATTGTGTGACAATCTTCCATTTATTCCAGAATGTTATGTTTGCAAATGACAACAGATTTAAGTAGATCAGACATTTTGATTGAGAGAAAATTCATTTTGAAACATAACTATGACGTCATTTGTGTCTCAAGGTTCATAGATAATTTGTCATAGTGCAAATGCTGGTCTGGGTAACATAGGCCAGATGATAATTAGGTTCCTCTGATTGGATCTCAGCACCAAATTATTCTCCAATCAGCAGAACTGCTACCTAAATGTCTGCATTGTATGAATGACAGTGGACTAAAATAATAAAGCTCTAACAAGGCTGGAATAGGCTATAAGCATGGTCGAGTTAGGAAGAAAATGTGCTAACATTATCAACAATGAATTATTCACGGTATCTTTCTGCAATAATTCTGTCTGGAATCACTCAGGAAAAAACAAAACAAAACTCCGCCCGGATTAGAACTTCGATCTAATCCTAAAATTGATTTTAATTTCCCACCAAATGACAAGATTAAAAACTTAGAAAGGAGAGTGTAAAAAGAGCATACCAAAGCTCATTTCTCATATATTCATTAAGATTTCCTAGAGTGTGTGACTCATTCAGCTTCGCATTTAGTGTCAGCTGAGTAAATTCTTGTCATTAGGGTTTAAAAAAAAACTCCACTAAAAATACAACTGGTAATGGAATTTTAACCTTCTAGATCAAGTTATCAAGAGTCTTTTTGTATCATAAGTGCAAAATATATAACCATTTATACTGAAGAGTTTCCAAATTGATGGGGAAAAAAATTAATAAAAGATCACGGCATGTTTATGATTAATTTCATTTCAAAGTGCACTCTATAATTATTTAGACAGACATCTGAGCACCAGAAAACCTTAACCTTAACCCAGACTAAACGACATAGTTTCTGTTAAACATAAACATAAATACATAGACTAAATAACCACAGTGAAGAACATTTTCTGAGAGCATTAAAATGCCACTGCACATATACTGCAGCCTGATACTGTCATAACAATAATTTAATTATTTTTCAAAGCACTGAAAATACAAAACTTTATAAAAACATAAATACTGAAATTACTGGAATGATAGTTTGGGGGGAAAAGTTTTTTGTTTTGTCAAAGAAACCAGTTCACTGAATTGAAAGCTGAACAAGAATATATCAGTCTATTCAATCACTGCCGTTATTACAAAATCATCACTTCCAAATTCCCAAGTTTATACAGTTTATTGAGTTTCCCAAAATACAAAACTTTATAAAAACATAAATACTGAAATTACTGGAATGATAGTTTGGGGGGAAAAGTTTTTTGTTTTGTCAAAGAAACTGAATTGAAAGCTGAACAAGAATATATCAGTCTATTCAATCACTGCCGTTATTACAAAATCATCACTTCCAAATTCCCAAGTTTATACAGTTTATTGAGTTTCCCTTTTTTTTCTTCTCAGTGTCACATTATGCTTCCACTGTCTGAGTTCTGAGCACTACTGAGAGAGGAAACCAGTCAGCAGAGCAATGAAACAATTCTTCTGAGGTCTTTCCTCTTGGGTTGATTTTGATAATCTGTCTTTGGCGGGCCACATGACCCATGTTTAGGAAGTGATGGACATTGGCAGAAGGAAGACCTGCATGTCCCTACAGCTCTAAAAATAACCTATCCTCTACAACAGCCTCTGTACACAGTCCTGCAATGTCTCTATTTGGTGCAGACACTAAATCAACATTACACGTAATGATTACTCTTCCCCTGAGCTTTAAATATTGATTCACCACCATTGAGGGTGTGATTTCTATAATTAGGTGGATGTAGCAAATATTACAATTTATGTTAAAATTATTTATGCATGTGAAATATAATTGATTTGATAGATGTTTAAGAAATTATTTAAAAAAGCATGCATACAGTGAAAAAAAAATTATGTAGAAACAATTTTCACTCGGAAATTGTTGGGAAATTGAACAATGAATTACAAAGAAGCTACAAGTAACTAATTGAATTAAACATTAACTTAACTAGTATTTTCTTGGAAAACATCTTCCAATAATCTTTGTTTTATTTACAACTTTGGAAAATAATAGTTTACAATGTATGGATAAAAAGGCAACATAAAAAAAACAGTTTTAATTTAATTATTTTTGAATGAATACACAATGCTTCCATTGCATTGTGTTAAACAATAAAAAATGTAAAGGATCTTTTTAAGTGGGAGAACTTGCACAATTGGTGGCTGACTAAATACTTTTTTTCCCCACTGTACATTTGCTAACTGTTACTGATCTATTTTTTTGCATACTAAATTTAGCTACATGAATAGCCAGGGACGGTAGCATGCATTTACCTGAATTTGCATCCATATTATCTTTCACTTATGGAAATAACTGAACAAAAGTCACATTTGGCATTCAAATCAAAAGGAAGCGCAAAGACACCACAAAGTGCCCCTGACAAAGCCTAACTCACAAACTAAATTCACCTTAACAACGTTATTATAGTTGGATTCAAGTTAAATAAAAAGGACTCCCCTTGATAATGGCACTGGTTTCAATCTGGACACCAATCTGTCACTGAGTTAGAGGCCTTATTTGTTTAGACGGTGGACTGTTTCATCTGGTTCTGATCCAATAAAGATCTAAATCAATAATCTCATATATTCCAGGACCTCTTCCAGACCATCTTGATCCTAGCATGAGATACTCCTGGAAGAACAATTGCACGATGATAAACTGTTATGATCTTTGTAATCCAAAAGTAAGAATTTGGCACACATTTCCATCAAACTCTATAAAAATAACCCTGGCTTGGTCCAGTAATCAAAGTTGGGTCTGCCTTACAAAAGCAGCAATCATGGATCAATAGATTTATAATTCACATTGATAACACAGAACACTTCTATACCCTAATTGTGAGAGAAAATCTGCGTAATTTGTTGCATTCTGGCTGAGAGGGCTATTGGTAGCTCACATTCGCCAAAATAGTTACAAAAAACGTAAGAGATGGGAGGAGGATGTGCATAATGTGCATTTGGATTTTCAGTAAATATGCTGAGCTTTTCTTGCAGGGCTAGTGATAACAAATGTAGAGTTGAGATCTGGGTGAGTGAAATACAAATGCAGTGGTTGCAAAAAGGTGTGAATGTTTAACTTCCATTTCGCCTGGTAAACTTGAGTGAGATTCTTATGCCTTGCCCTGTAATGGGAAGAAACAACAGCAGGAAACAGGTTAAAGAAAATGAAAATCAGCAGGTTGTGCATCAAAATCTGTCATGACTACTAAAGACGTCTTATAAAGTTTTGACAGTGCATAGTCGAATTTTGCCTCAGCTACAAATACATTATGCATTATACACACACTGCTGAGCAGCCTACATTATCTAATTAAAAACTGCAAGTGCAAACATTGCACTATGCATAGTATGACAGGAATCGGATAGCTTTGCATTTGTTTGCTATATGTGACGATGTTTCATCATTTTGTATTCCGAGTCAATATGGTGTGGGAGTATATAGATGGTGGTAATAGAAATGAATCAAGAAACAGGTTCACTGAAGACCTGTTAATGGCAGCAGCTTACTGACAGACCCAGGACAGCTGGCAGAATTTATGAAATCCCGTTGCTCTTGTGTGCATGCTTGTAAATACCTTTTCAGTAAGTCAGGCATCTTATCTCGCGTACACTGTATGCAGGGCCTAAAACTAATATTTTGCCACAGCTGCCAATGGCCAGTCACCTGAGAAAAGTGACCAGCCATAAATATTTTTACTAGCCATGAAACTATGTGTGCATTACATTAAAAAAACAGGCAGAAGAATTCCATATAATAATAATTATTATTATTATAAATACTAGTCATTGGATAAAAGTGTCTGCTAAATGAATAAATGTAAAATGTACATGCAATTATTATTATTATTATTATTATTATTAATATTTTATATAACAACAGTAAAAGTACAAAGCTAATATTGGTAGTTTTTTTTTTCCTTTGCTTTCTTTGCTTACAGCTTCTATTGCAGGGACATTTCACTAAAAAATGCTGGGTTGTTTCAACCCAACTTTGGGTCAAATATGGACTAACCCAACTTTTGGGTTAAAAATGTAATGAAAAAATTTAACACAACAGCTGGGTTAGTCCCTATTTGACCCAAAGTTGGAAAATGTTGTTTAAAAATGCTTCTCTTTGGTTGACAACATTATAAACCGAGCCGCTCATTTATATCACAGCTAGTGATCATAGATCACAGTGAAACACGCAGTGGATCAGATTACGTATATGTGTATTACAACACATGCTTGGCGATTTGATAATCAAGCTAAACCATATTTCATTCTCTTTGTTCTCTCATTGTTAGAATTCATTTAAAAAGTTACCGGCCAACTGACGAGTTAGAGACTGTTCCTACAGAATGCATTATTCCATTTCAATGTGCTACTTTTCCATAATTTTGGAATTAGATGCGCTAGATGGACACGCTTGACCGCTGGCATCTTGCACATGACACTGCATTCAAAACGCTCAATTTGAAATAAGCTCAACTTTTAAAAAATGTGTTTCAGATTGTGTTTCCCCGCATTCCTCTCCCTGTTTCTCGTGTGTTTCAAGTTCTATGTGAATGGCTGTTACAGTACATATACTTGCCAATGCTGAATTTATTTGGATTTGCTGCTTGGCGAGTGGTAATTTTAGGCCCTGACTATGAAAAATCCACTGTTTTGCATTAATTATGATCTGGGCCTCTGGATAGGACACTGAGATATCGATCACGATTTACAGGGCAGTGGATTTCTTCTGTTGCACCATTGATCCAAGTACTGTAAATGTGTCAGAGTTTCCCCTGGAAGAGGACACTGGTGAATGTGGCTTTCTCTGATATTAGAGGGTCACAGAACAGCAGAGTTCCATCACCCCACGTCACCCGGCAGGCTACCACAGTATCTGTCTTACGAGGTGAGGTGAATGTGCTTCTACAAGGTCAAGCCATTACAGATAGTTGACACTGCCATCACTCACGCAGCACCTAGTTAGTTTTAATGCACACATGACTTTTATGAAAGTAATCAGTGCGGCTCAGATCCCTTCAGTCTTTATCCTGTCAAACTGTACAGGAAACCTGCATGCTGTGCCAAAATGACCCGCTTCTTCCCATAACCCTTTAGTCCTTCCTTTTGCAAATGCTGGAAAACATTGCTGTTATGCAACTGAAAAATCTGAGACATCTTATCTTTTCATCTATAAATTTGTCCCCCATTTTAGATGAAAATAAACTATGAATTTGTATTATTCTCTTAATTCTGAAATCCACTGGAGGTTTGTAATCTTACACTGAGTAGTTTACATGAAAGCTTTAGTTTTAGTGCTTTGTCAAGGCTTTGGCAATGTAAAACACAACCGTTGAATGATTGATGTTTGAATGGTACTTTCTTGTGCTTGTTTTTTTCCTGGTGTTTTAAGATGATGAATGTTAAGTGGGACTCCAGGGTGAGCGATTACATTGTGTACAACTTTTTTCCATTCATCAAACAAAAAGATACAAAAAAGAAAATGATTAAGGTTTCTAAAACATCAACCAGTTCCTCAAAACTGAGCACAATTTACCTGACATAAATTTAAAATAATATTGGGACTAAACCAACTGTTGGGTTAAAAAGCTAATTTAAAAATGAAATTCTTCACCCACATGTTGTGTCGTTTCAAACTTATATGACTTTCTTTCTTCTGTGGAACATATATTTTGAGATTTTATTTTTATTTTTATTTTTTTTTGCATTTCTAAGTTAGTGGTAACCAAGATGATTTGGTTACTAACATTCTTCAAAATATTTTTATATTTATGTATTTGGTAAAATGGCATGCATTCAAGGTACACATTTGATTGGTTCTTGCTTTCCTTGTTCCGCAGAAGAAATAAAGTTAATAGAGACATCACCACAGCAAAACTTATATAAAAGCATTTCATTATTTCTCCTGATTTTTTTTCTTTCTTTCTTCAAACTTATATGACTTTCTTTCTTCTGTGGAACATATATTTTGAGATTTTTATTTTTTTTTATTTTTTTTTGCATTTCTAAGTTAGTGGTAACCAAGATGATTTGGTTACTAACATTCTTCAAAATATTTTTATATTTATGTATTTGGTAAAATGACATGCATTCAAGGTACACATTTGATTGGTTCTTGCTTTCCTTGTTCCGCAGAAGAAATAAAGTTAATAGAGACATCACCACAGCAAAACTTATATAAAAGCATTTCATTATTTCTCCTGATTTTTTTTCTTTCTTTGTTTAAAGTTACAATATTGCACTTGAGAACTTTTGCAAACTTTGTGACACTTCTGTTTCCCAGAAATGGAATGTGAAAATAGATTTGACCTTAAAGGTGCTGCAGGCGATTTTCCGTTTCCCGAATTCTGTCAGACTTAGCCACCCCCATCTCTTCAACCACATGCCCTTTCTCCGAAACATCCAAAAACATGAACAAGCAACTGACAAAGCATACAGATTTACATACCTTTTATCACTTATACCTTCATCGCTTTGTTTCTGGTTAGGCTGTCAGCGAGACACATTGATACCTCAGGACACCAATTTCTGTGGTACCTGTAAGGAAGTAGGAACATTTTATGTGTGGCGTTCTAAAAAGTCACTTACAGCACAAATAAATGCACATATAATAGTCATTTCAAGAGGAAATAGTGACTTATTACTATTTCTTAACAGGTTATGCTCTTTAATTCACAGCTGACTGTCTCCTCTGTGGTCAGACTCCTGAGGCATCCCAATAATCACTTACCCCTTAACAAAATACATCACAAAGCCACATAACACTTGCTATAACGATCACATCTGTACTAAATGTGCTTTCCTGAGGATTCAGTGAACGCTATTAATGGAATATTCCGAACAGTTGTCTCAGTTACGAGGTCTATTACTTAATTTGCTTAAGCCTCATTTATTCAATTACATGCTTGTATGAGTTAAACTTTGATTTTGGAGGTGAGGGAACCCTCTAATGGAAAAATATGAAATGATAAAATGTGTTAAATTACTTATGCTGAAACTCAAATGCATGTGAATACATAAATAAATGTGATATTGCTCTTTTTAAATGATCTTTTTTTTAATCAGATGTGTGGGATTGCCTTTCCATGTGCATTTGCCCATGTTCCATGTGAAAAAAAATATTTTCACTGCCTGGTCTTAATTGTGACTGGATGCTGTTGAGAAACAGGGCATTTGACATTCAGTTCCTCCAAAAAAAAATATTTTTTTTAAATCACAAACTATTTTTAATATGATCATTATTTCCATAATGATTTATTTAGAAATGGATGTGCATGTTATTCAGAAATGATTGATATGCAATGGGGGACGTCTAGAAAACATCTGGATTTAGCTGGTTGACTAAGCTGTTTAGAAAACTTGGGACATGTCTTTCCCAATGATTTGGGTAAAAGCCTAAAACAAAGTGCCCTCAGAGTTGTCATGCACTAGACAGCATGTAAGCTGTCCAAGAAGCAGGAATGTGTAATATTATGACGTGCAGTGTGTTAGATTGCTCAAGAAACTTGGCAGACATCCTAAATCCCATGAAGATGATGATTGAAGATTAACCCTAAACTGAAAACATGTAAATACAAAGGCAAGCAAAAACACTATATTATCTGCCACTGGCTGAAAACAAAAAACAAAACAAAAAACACCATGGGCCTCATTTATAAAATGTGCAGATTTTATCTTAGAGTGTGCATACGCTAAAATCCACGGCAACGTTCATATTTATAAAAACGGTCTTTGACGTGGAAAAGTACTTACCACCACGTCAGGCTCTGAGCAAGCGTACAAACTCTTGATTTACTACTAATGCGTAAAATAGAAAAAAAATGCATAAACGCATCTCCGACTGTTTTGTCTGTGCAGCCTATAAGAATAGGCCTATGTCGTGCAATAACGGTTTTAATAGCCTATATTAATAGACATCAGCCTTAAACTTTGTTTTCGTCATTATATATATATAATGACTATATATTTTTGTGTCAGTACATTAATGAGGAGCATTAGTAAACTGTGTAAATATAAAGAAATGTCAAATCACATGCAGGTTTTTTCGGACCGTAATCGTGTAATATTTTATTTTATTATGATATGAAACGTCCAATTTTTCTTTCAATTATGTTTTTTAAAGTATTGCAAGAATTTCGTGATACTAAACTTTTTATTAGTTGTCATAGCAAGTGATTTTAAAAGTAGGATGGCTCACTTTTTATAAGATTCCTATTCTTACTTTTGGAAACCTAATTGTTTTTTCATTATCATTATTATTATTATTATTTCTGTTGTTTCTAGAAGTAATAATTTTCATAATAGTCAATCGAAAAAATATAACCATACACACATTGTTAGTCCACAGAATAATTACACATTGTTAAATAAAAATAACCTCTACCTCCGCCAGTAGGACCTCAATTTCAGACTCAGTAAAGTTTTTTTTTCTTTGTGCTTGTCATTCTCAAGCACAGAAATTCGGATATTGGCGTGTGATCTTTTATATGGTAATGATATTAATTCGTTTACAAGGGGGAGATCTGACACCAGTCAGCTACGCACAATTTCAAGATCATTTGCGATTTATAAATGTCACATCTGGAAGAGAGGCGTACGCACGTGTTTTTGTGCGCACGTTCGTTTTCTCTGAATCGCACTTACGCACTTTTGAGAAATGATCTTAGAACAAATTTAGGATTGTTTTTACGCAACATTTTATAAATGAGGCCCCATGTGTGAGTATCAGTGGGTGCCTGACAGATGCAAAGCTTATTAAAATCTGTTTACAGGAGTTGAGGGTTGAAATGGTGCCTGAATTTTCCTAATTGGATCTTCCCTGGATTCCTACTGAAGACGTCAGGCAGCTAATTCCTCTACTGAGTGAAACAAACTAAGTGGCATTAAATAACATCACTACGTCTTATGCTTTTAGTCTTAGTTTACATTCTAATATGTACAAATGCATTTCAATGATTTGCTTGGAAAAAATAACAGCATGACAGTGGCCCTGTCCCAAATGGCACACTTGACATGTACTTGCAGTCTTAAGATGGGCATGTGTGTTTGTCCTTGGAATCCAAGGCACTATATGGTGTCCCATTCGTCATCTTATGTTTCAGAAGAGTGCTCATGGCTGCTGCCCTTGTAATTGCTATATGTCCTTGATACACACTTCAGCCAGGCATGCACTGATGATAAGCTAAGTTGGGTGGAAAACACAAATCTTGTTGTATCAAAAGCACAAAAATGGTTATATTTAAGGAAATATAAGCTTAAGGAAGCTTAAGTCCTTTGATGTGGATAAATCTATTTTGATAATGTTTTATAGATCTTTTATTGAAACTGTTTTGACTTTTGCTATGATTTGTTGGTTTTATGAACTAAATGTTAAAAATAGATCCCAAATGCAGAGCATTGTTCATTTGGGGTCAAAGATTACAGGCTCTGTACAGTTGGGGGTGTCAGCTTTGTGTGAGAAAAATGTCCTTAGGAAGTCCTTGACTATCTCATATTTTGAGATACATCTCATATTTTGTATTCAGAATTTGAACTGCTCCCCTCAGGCAGACGATATAGAGTGCCCAAGTGGAGGACTGTTAGAGCTTCTAGATCTTTTGTTTCAAATGCAGTCTTGATTGTAAACAATTATTTGAAACATAAAGATAAAGGTGTACTATGAATTTTAACATTTTAACAAAAAGGTGCACTGTTAATGCCCGGGTTTTGTTGTTCTTTTGTTTTACAAATTTTTAACGTGTAGTTCAGTTATGAAGAAGGTAATGGCTTGTACAAAAGAAACACCATTCACAGACTGAAATGATACATCAGATGTTCCAGCTGTAAAAAATGAAACGCATTTAAAAGAATACAAGAACATGAAGGTCCACAGATGGTTTATCTTATCCAACTTCACTTATAAATGGCTGTTGGACTGGCTGCTCTTCAATTAGTCTTTTTCTTCACTGGTTCTGCGATGTTAATGACAGATGTGCTCTTTCTGAGATGCTGAGATACTGCCTGTTATTTCCTGCATCCTTGGTAATTATTAAGAGCACCTGTGGTGTGAATAACCATTATGTTTGTGAGTATAAACCTGGGCTGGAAATATTTTAATGACACAGATGAAAGTTTATTTTTCCTCTTGAACTAATTAAGATTTTATTTGATATGGGTCAGTTAGCAAACACATAAATGTGCCAAGCTGTTTGCCAGAAAGCACTCATGATGGAGGCACCCTTCTATCCCTTATCTCCTATAAGCATTAAAAGCCCTGACCACTGAATAAATCATCTGTGGCCCTTAAGATTATGTGTTCCAATTAGCACCCATCATATCTCTGCACTTCTGAAACATTATGCCATGGAAAAGTCACTAACGTAAAAAATATTTCAGAGCAATGGCTATTTATGGTAAGCATTAGTTTAAAAGGACACCTAGAACATGACAACCTAATGACATTATTAATGTTTCTCCTAAAAGTGAACAGTGATTACATGTTGTTCTTCATGGCTACATGTGTGCGACACTGGAGTAAACAACCTGAGATTAGTTAGAAAGACATCTGTAAAGCTGCTTGGAGATTTAATTCTTTCCACTTGTGATTCAGTCGTAGATCCTGGACAAAAGACAAACAGTATTTAATTATACGATTCGGTCTCCTCATGTGTTCTGAGTTTTCTCCAAGGGTATTTTTTCTGAAATACAGTCATATATTATTTTCCACTTGTGTTACTGAACCCTGTCTTTGTTTTGCATAGTTCCGTATGTGGCATCATCCTGCTTATTGAAGGGTGGCACGTAAGTAATGCAAGTGTGCCGCAGTGTTTCTAGTTTTACTGCTGTTGGGCAGAATCAGAACCAGAAATAATACAAATACGGGACCCTGAGAGCTCAGCAGCTGAAACCTTGAATTTTGATGAGATTCATGAAATTTATACTCAATGCCAGCACGCTATCACACTTTATACTTAGCTATGACTCCTTTAAGGAAAATAATAGTTTATACAATTACATAAGATTGTGGAATAAACTGTGATGGGAACGTGAAAGAAACTGCAGCTGACAATTATGTGATTTAACTAAAAAGTACTATACTCCAGAGTGTTACGCAGTTTTAGTGAAGTATGAGCCAGAAAGGTTCATGCTGGGGTATTATTACAAGGGTTTTTGTAGCCTAATAATGATGTAAGAATCAAAATATAAAAAAAATATCATTAACATTTAAAATAACTGTTTTCTATTTTTATATATTTTTAAAACATAATTTATTTCTGTGATGAAAAAGCAGTAGTCATTACACCAGTCTTCAGTGTCACATGATCCTTCGAAAATCACTCTAATATGCAGATTTGGTGATCAAAAAACATTTCTTATTATTATTATCAGTGTTGAAAACAGTTGTGCTGCTTAATATTTGTGTGGAAACCATGAAGCAGTTTTTTCTTTCAGGATTATTTTATGAACTGAGAGTTTAAAAGAACTGCATTTATTTCAAATAGAAATCTTTTGTAACATTGATCAAAAGTGAAAGTAAGGACATTTATTGACATTATTGATTACTGGCTAAAAAAACCACACAAAAAAACAGTGTAGAATCACAAATATTTCTTATTAATTTTACAGATTTGTTTAAGACTTTTGGACCCCACCATATATTATGAGATTTATACCAGATTTTTTTTTCTTCCTTCTTCCTCACCAAAATAATATGCACAAATCACATAAATAGCAATTACCAGAGAAGGTCACATACATTTGGCTCAATTGCTTGCTCAGCTAAGCCAAAAACGGGCTTAGTGAGTCTAGACGCAGTCTGTCCTGAGGTTCTGTTTAAATGAGGTTGGAAATGTAGTTGTTCTGACAGTCATAAACAAATAGTAGTGCAAATGGATTCCAAAGAATTACGGTATTTTATTTTATTATTTTATTTTATTTTATTTGAAATTCAGTTCTCAACAACAACCTTTCAAAGGTATACAGGATGTTTAGGCTGTGTTCAGAGTAATAATAAACAGATAAAAACAGAAAAGGCACACAAAACACATGTGGGCTCAATATTTTGGATGAAGCATGAGTTATAGCGTATTCCTTTCAGCTGGTACTTTTCCTCAGACATGGACTCAGAGTAAATTGTCATTGACAAATATGCCGTGTGCTCAGTTACTTGTGACCTGCCTTTCAGCTGCAGCAACCTACAGCAGACTAATTGCCATGGAGCTATGTGAGGTGAAGACCCTTGCTCAAGGGTCCCGTTGTGATTGAGAACTCAAAGTGTCCCCAGTGCCATCTCAACCTCTCAATGATACTTAACCATTCAGCTACATCCGACTCTCTGGATGGTATGTGATTAGTATTTGTTCATACACATCTTTAATACATTAAAGTCTGTAAAAGATAATGTCCATCATACTAAAACCACAGCAGATAAATGTCAGCTGCCGATTCTAGTTACCTCTGCAAAATATAAAGTACTTTTAGAGTGGGCTGGTTTTTAAAATGCTGCATGTTATTGAAAAGTGTGCAATATCCTGGTGGTTCAATTCAGCACACAATGGAGTGTTTATTGTGTATACAGCATTTTTGTGTATAAGTGCATGCTAGTATCTTTCTGAGTATGTAATACGTAAATATTTTTACGTTTTTTAGCTAAAAATACGTAGCGATTTGTACGTTTTAAACGTTGAAATACGTCTAAATTGTACGTTTTAGCATGACTAAAAACGTAAAAAAGTGTACGTTTTGTGCTTGTAAATGTTACGTATTTATACCTATAAACATGAGACCAGGCTGGTAGTATATATGTGAACGTGTGAACTGTACAGCGCTACAGATGGAGCTAATTGAGTGAATGAGTCACAAAGGGGAAGAAACAAGGAACAGGCATTAGTGCCCCAGGTTCACTTGTTTGATGCATGATGTACCACATGGACCATCCATTTGAAATATAGAGAAGAACTTCCTCACCTTCCACACATCATCGGTACAGGACATATAGGGAAGTCTGTAAAACACAAACACTTCTCAACCAAAATCTTTTCAAGTTTCATGAAATGCATTCCCCCCCCTAAACAACAAAGAGCTAGTGTTTTCATGCGTCGCCACCATAATAACTAAGGGAATGGTAACTGGGGAAAAAACTTCCTCTGATCTCAGCGACAGACTTCACTGCAGGGTTTACTTAAACAGAGAACACTGTGGCACTGGTGTACACACGTCTTCCCGTTCACCCGCTGCTTTGGCTGCTGCTCATATGAAACCCTGAACCAGCCATCATCAGGACTTCTGCTGAGACGCCCAATCCAGAGCTTTACATTACCCATTCATGACCTTTTGTGGATGTTTTTCCATGAAGAAAAAAAACCATCTAGAGTGTCCTTGAAAAGCATTCCCCTTTTCAAACAACTAAAAATCAAGTCAAGAATCTTGGTGTGATTCTGGAGACAGACCTTAGTTTCAGTAGTCATGTCAAAGCAGTAACTAAATCAGCATACTATCATCTCAAAAACATTGCAAGAATTAGATGTTTTGTTTCCGGGTCAAGACTTGGAGAAACTTGTTCATGCCTTTATTACCAACAGGGTAGACTATTGTAATAGTCTCCTCACCAGCCTTCCCAAGAGGACCATTAGACAGCTGCAGCTCATCCAGAACGCTGCTGCCAGGATTCTGACTAGAACCAGAAAATCTGAGCATATCCCACCAGTACTTAGGTCCTTACACTGGCTACCAGTTATATTTAGGATTGATTTTAAAGTACTTTTACTCGTTTATAAATCACTCAATGGCATAGGACCTAAATGCATTGCAGATATGCTCACTGAATTTAAACCCATCAGACCACTCAGATCATTAGGATCGAGTCAGTTAGAAATACCAAGGGTTCACACAAAACAAGGGGAATCCGCTTTTAGCTATTTTGCCGCTCACGGCTGGAACCAGCTTCCAGAAGAGATCAGATGTGCTAAAACATTAGCCACGTTTAAATCCAGACTCAAAACTCATCTGTTTAGCTGTGCATTTAGTGAATGAGTACTGTGCGATGTCTGAACTGATTGCACTGTATTTTATGCAATCCAAAATGATTGCACTGTATTTTATGTATAATTATTTTCTATTTTTAACTGTCTTAAATTCATTTTTATCAATTTTAAATCATTTTCAAAGTTTTTAAATTCCTTGTTTTATTTTGTGATTATTTTTTATGATTATTTTACTTTCTTTTATGCAAAGCACATTGAATTACCATTGTGTACGAAATGTGCTATATAAATAAACTTGCCTTGCCTTGCTCTTGTTTTAAAAAATAATTGAACATTCTGGAAAGTAGTGTTGCATCCCTCACCATCTGGTAATTCATATTGTTCTTTTATTTTTTAACATAAAGGTGAAATAAGTGACAAGTGGATGTCACATTTCAAATTAAACAAAAGAAAATGCTGATTTAAATAAAATGTTAAACCAGGTGTAAAATGTTACCTTAAAACGTTCTGTAAATCCTATAGCAACTGTCACTAAACATATTGAGATTATTAGTACTTACAAATCTCTCCAAAATAATTCTCAGTTGTGTTTTTTATTTATCAGTTTTAGCCAATATTGTTTCTAAATTAATACTTATATTCAGCAAGCACCCATTAAATTGATTAATAGTGACAAGAAAGATTTATAAAGTTGCATAAGATTGCTAATTTAAATAAACTTTCAAATTTAAATAAACTTTATATTCATCAAAGAAAGCAATGCAGCTGTTTTTAACATTGATAACGATACGAAATGTTTATTGAACACGAAAATCAATATATTAGAATGATTTCTAAAGGATCACGTGATCTAAAATGCTGAAAATCTAACTTTTACCATATAAATTATAATATATTCAAACCGAAAATTGGTATTTTAAACTTTTGCTATATAATATATTCAAACAGAAATACTTATTTTAAATTGTAATAATATTTCACTATGTTACTGTTTTTACTGAACATAAAAACACCTTATTGACTCCAAACATTTAAACGGTCATGTTTTTGCCTTCATCTAGTGCTCACTTAAAGTATTAGTTAGGTATGGGCCTTCTGGAGCTGCCCCATCCACTTTGAGCTGACTCAGACCTCCATTTATACATATCTCAAGCTGTCAGGGCAAAAGCCCTCTTGTGATATGTCATGCTTGTATGGTAACTGGAAAACAAAATGTGACTGAAACACAGTATCACTTAGCAAGGTAATCCCACAGGGGTCTCAACACACATAATCACACAGTGCTGTTCAGCTCTGAAACCCAAAGACACAGGAAGATGTAGTGGAGAAGTGTCCTGTGGTACACTGATAAGCACAGGGGTTGAAATCCGCTGGGATTAACTGAAATGAGAATGGGACGGAGGTGATGCTGGAAACCAGGTTTCATGACATACGTAAGTGAACACATCACCCACATGCCATCTCTATATCAGGAGGATGTGTAACACATATCATAATACTCATAATAACGGCAGTAACTTTATTTATAAATCCTCTCGCACATAACACAAGGACTTGATTTAGAAATCCTTCTTAATATGTTTTCGCATTATACACAATCCCTCCCTGCTAACCTGCAAATGAAAGCACTCTGATGAGGAAGCTTTGGCAATACGATTCAGCTGGCATGCTGCAGGGGTGTACTGGCCAGGATTACTTTGCCCGGCACACGATAGATGGAACAAAGCTGATAAGGAGAACGAGAGAGAGAGAGAGAGAATCATGGCACCTATTGACATTCGATTGTCGCTTATGTGGTCACTGGCTGTTTGCCCTGCCCTCAGTTTCTAGCCTGTCTCTTACTGTCTGCATCTCACTGATTTACGAAGCATTTCAGGTCATTCCACAGACCCCATCACAATGTACTGCATTATGGTTTTCCACTGCCAGCCAAACACTATATTCCAACAGCTTGATCTAATCAGAAACAACACAAAAGATTTACTAGTGCAATGCATTAGACCATCAATCAGACTACAAAAACAATACCTGTTTTTATGCATTTCCCCTGTTATTTTTCACAGATTCCTATTCTAATTCCCTTAAATTCTAAACAGTTAAATGAGAGATAAATCAAACAGGCTTATCCTTCAGGAAAGAAGAGCGAAAACCTAGGTGACTAACACCACCATTTGGAAAAAATATCCAGAAAAAACTTTCCCTAAAAACAAATTTTCTTACATTTTTTTTATAATCAGCCAGTGCTTTTCATTGTTGTCGGGGAATTAATCAATGTAGCAGTAAACAGGTTTATATCGGGCTGGTGTTGAAAAAATAATACAGCTGCTTGTGACCTATAAATATGTACAAATATGTACAAAGCACAGAGAGGAACAGGGAGGACAGATAAGAAATAAAGGCACAGAGCATTCTGGGTCATTTGAAAAATAGATCATTCAAACAATGGTAACAAAAGGTTGTCTGTTTTTAAACCCTTTGCATGTAAAATCAAAACAACTTTTATTAGGCTACTGATATGATTCAATTCCTATGTGGAATTAGATGATTTTAAACTGATTTTAAAAGTACTTTTCATTTCTTTACAACTTTTTTTATAATGAAAGAAGTTCAAAGGCTGTTCAAACCCCTAAAGAGTGGGATCTATGATCTAAATCATAACAGGGATCTCTCATCTCCATAGATCCCTGAAATAAGGCCACCGGGCCAGAAAGAAAATATATAGTAAGTTGGGTAAAACATGTCTTATATATAATTAGGCATACTAAGTAAGAAAACAAAGGGTACTGTGTTGTATAAGCAGTATAGAGTTGGAAATTTTCCCTTAAACAGGTCTTGAATTCTTTGAGAAGGGAAACCAGCGAAAGCTAGGAGTGAGCTCAGCAGAATTCATGTCAATTACAACGGCTCCTAAAAAATAATCACTGCATTAACCAAAGCCCAAGAACAGACACAGAGTGGAGTGTCAGCTGTGCTCCTGGAAGTAGAGATTGTCAAAAGCTTTTTCCACATGTTCCACAAGCTTTCTGCATTGTATTTTCACTAGTGATTGGATTGACTTCGAGTAGTGTGAAAGGACCATACAAAATTACAACTGCCTTCAAGAAGTTCCATTTTGTCCAAGCAGAACTTACTCAGAATTCAGGGCATCACTCATACAATGCTAGTGTGGGTGCTAACAGGCCAGATTATGCTTGGTGCCTGACTAAATCTAATTTATTGGATTTCCCGCTCTTTCTTTCACCCAATGATGACATTTCTTCTCTATTTTCAAGTAATCACAGTAAGGAGATTGTAGGCTGCTCTGCCTGGCTGCTCAGCCCCTGATCTTCTGGCCCTGATGCAAAGTCATTCTGCTCTATAATGAGCACAAGCTTCATTTATTTTGGGCTCATTTCTAAAGACTGCTGACATTTAATGATGTTGTCTTCCTGTTCTTGCCTTTTCTGAAGAACAATCTCTCATTGCGCACATCAGGAGAGAAGTCTATTTTGGAAAATCTAAACAAGAACTAATGGAGAACATGTCTGCTGAATGAATTTGACCAGAAATATGCACAGAATGGTTAGTGTCAGATGTGCGATTTATCATAGGTGTTAAGAGCAAAACATTCAGAATTTTGGACCAGCCGTGATTTTAGTTGGTGGGACCTCAGAGATTTTTGGGAAGCCCGTTGCACAGCTAATGGAATTCAAACAGTTGGAGATCGATTGCAGTGTAAACAATCTGTGCGCTAATCTGTGAACGGTAGGGCTGCGCACAGCTGGTCTGTCCGACAGATGTCACCTTGCTGAAATCCCACTGTGATAATTCCTCGGATGAGGGCCTTGGTGATTCTCTCGTTGCCCAGAGTAATAGCCTGAATGGCCACTGACAGCTGCACATATAGCCACATACCTCTCTGATTTAGGGATATAATCATTTACTTCACTTACTTGTTGTGATTAATGTGTTTGCAACCATCTGCTGTGTTGTCGTTTTCTTTGTTTTTATAATTTAATAAGTTAATAATGAGGGAATTACATTTTAGCCACAATATTTCCACTTATTTTTTCTAGATTGGTTCCGTGAATGAAAACACTTCCAAACTAAGCCGATGGAAAATCAGATGTTGTGATTATGAGCAACACCCACAACAGTGGTGTTCCTTTCTCAATTAATTAGTTGCTGTATCCACAGTTGAACACAAGAGTTAAACATTATGTGAACAGAGTAGTACGCCCCAATTCAGAGTATTCATAAAACAGGCATTTCTGGCAAGATAATGAAGTGTGCATCTGATGGACACTTTACTATCCCAGGAGGCAAGGGAGAGGATCTGTGAATGGCAGTGAAGTGACACAACTGACGCTTGTAGGTCACATGACAATGACGAATGTAGTGCATCCGGATTACATTCATCCTACACACATTCATGCTATATATAGAAAGGACATTTTAACGGTCGCTAAAAAGTAACTACTTCAAAATAAGTATGCCTACCTACTCTGTGAGGACACAGCCAGACTGTTTGAACAAATTGGTTGACTAAATGATTCAATCACTCACGCATTAAGCTAGTCACCTGTTTCTTTCCTGAATTAATCTGTGTTTTAAATGAACAGTTTGAGTGAAAGATTCATTGACTCATTAATAAAGCTATTCACACATTTTGTTTCTAAATTAATCAATGTTTTTGAATGAATTGATTGGCTGAACGACTTAAAAACGCACTCATAAAGCCATTCACTGTTTTGTTAATGAATGAATCAGTATTTTGAACATATTGTTATATTGAATGATTTAGTATCTCACTATGACATCACGTGTTTCATTCCCAGTTGAATCAGTGCTTTTGAACAAATCAGTTGGATTAGATTCACTCAAAAAAGAAACTTGTCGCCACCTACAGGTGTATCAATGCAACTTACAAAAAGAGTCACTGACTGTCTGTCTGTCTGTCTGGAACCTGTAAACACAGTGTGATACAAACAGTATCACTTACAGTAGCAGTTTTGGAACTTCACTCTGCAAAATCAAATTCGAAGACCGGGACTAAAGGTTGCATAATGTGTATCAATGTGCAAATAATCTGATGTTTACATAATTGCTTGCTTTGCTACAGTGCTAAAATCAATATTCCTGTGTAGGTTCATGGCAAAAATGTAATAAAGTTGTTGAATGTTTTATATTATATTACTCAAATGACCTTCATGACTGAACACAGTTAAGTATATGAGTGACACTCACAAATACACAGAACCATTTCACCAGGTCAGCAAACCTTTGAAGCAGCCGAGTAGATCATTCTATTATTACTGTGTTATTTAAAGCACAGGCCTATATCTCATCTTCAGACAGCTTTAAGAGTTGTGGCAGATTTTAACTCATCATGACAAGACACAAAATGCACCAGCTGCTGTGTGTGTCAGCACCTTCCTGGGCAATGGGACAAGCCTGTGGTTGTGACACGTAGGAGTTTGATTCCACACTATTCTCAGATTCATATGCAAACAAAGCCGTGGGACTGGACTGAATGTGGTAGGTTATGAATTGTGAGGGGACAATATGAACACCAAAGAACTGGAATATTACCTTTTTTTAGTACTTATTTTTAGAACTACTTGGAGATTTTATTTAAATTTCTTTCATTATAAGGTTAGATATTTTTGAGAGAAAACCTACAAACTACAACTACAAATGTTATCTAAATGCCTCTGGAGAGCAAAATAAATACGTTGGAAGGAATAATTGGATAAAAACAGTAGATTTTCGCTCTTGACAAGTAAATCATACTGTGTGCAATGCCATTATTCAAAAACAGTTTGCATATTGGGAAACACCATTATAGTGCCAGGTCTCTAAAAGCAAGAAACAAGTATAAAGTTAAGCAAATTATACCTTATTTAATTGTACTGGAGGCCAGAATCTATAAATCACCCATTTTTATGGATCCCAACCCGTAGGCAGTGCATTCTAATAATCGAGCCACTACCGTAATAGGTAATATAGGAAAATGAAAGCTAGATAAAGCAGGAGTCTTGGCCTCCGTGCACTGCTTAATCAGTTCCACACAGAGGGAAGAGTTTGCTCAGTCACATACTGTTCTCTCTCCCTTCTGTTCAAAACCTGACCATATGGGAGAGCGGTCTGGGTTAGCACGAACTGACAGACGAAGAGTATGTTTATCTGCCAAATCAGCTCCACATAGTTTAACTGGTTGTTTTGCTGCCGTTACAGGGTTAGATGACTGTCTGGGGCAAGACAAGAGCAAAGCAAGCCAAGATGGCTGGTATCTCTCTCCTCCAAACAGAAGAGGGAGACCAAAGGAGGAGTACAGCGGGCAAGAGAAGAAAAGCAAGTCACTGCATGAGGAGTATTCCCACGTGAAGAGGCCAATGTGGGGTTGGAGTCATCTCCATCTCACCTGTTGATTCGTTTCGATCTTGGATGACTTTTAAGAGGGAAAAACCAATTCCCAGTTCATCAGTTTTCTCAAACTCTGGGCTATTATGACTGTGAACTGGGAATAATATATATATTTTTTGATCATCCGTCAAACTTTGTCACCAAGGACTAAATTTCAAAGCAGGGCGATAACCAAGAGAAAAATGTGACAACTTTCATCATTCCCTTTCCCAAGTGACTTTGAGTTTGATGATAGTCATTTCCTTCAAATAACTGCAAGAGTAGCTATCAGAATCCTTCCGAACATAACTGCTGCAAAAGATGACATCAGAAAGGAAGCGTATTTCCTAGTACGAAATCTGTTTCTCTCATATTTATAAAAGAGTCTTGCTCTATTTGATCTCATGGGCCGCATTTGACATGAAGCTATTCTATTTGATTTGTCTTTGATGATTTGATGATCTTCATTGTAGGGTACTAAGTGGCAATGCAGCCATGGAAAGCCTTCCAGAAAACTACAGGAAGGACTTCTGAGTACCCTTTTATTTTTCAGAACGCTGTATTCCATTCCCCGGGTGTTAAATGGATTCTCTCTGATCAGTGAGGATTCTGTCTCCTCCATCCTATTTCCTTGAGGCCAACAAGACTGGAGGTTTTACGTTGACCTCAGACTGACCTGAGAGCTGTTTCTCCGAACAACAGTGCAGAGGATGCTTGGCTTTGACTTCTAATGAGTTAGATATTTATACTTTCCATACTGACAAGTCAGTACCCATCCATATGGAATGTCCGTATAGATACAGGATACACACAATGTGCACAAAATGAGCATTGCAGAGTGAAACTGACCAACTTGGAAACTTCAATTTCAAACTCCAAAGGAACAGATTATTTATCTTAATGCACAATGGTGAAATGGTGCTTAATATTGTTGGACTAAAGATAAACAGGAAAGTACTGCCCAAAGTCTGTATGTTGCTTTGGTTTGTTGAATCTGAGTCAAAATGCCCATTTTGTTTTTGTACAGAGAGCTCAAATATACTTGGTAACACGTTATAATAAGGGTCAATTTGTTAAAAGTGTTTCACAATTCGCATTAGGGATGCATTACCTATCATAAACTAATAATAAACATAATGTATTTATTAATCTAGATTAATGCTAATTTAATTATAAATATATTGACATACAGGTGTCATTACATTGCAACATGTTAGATAGATCAAACTATATTAATAAATGCTGTAAAAAATATTGTTCATTGTTAGCTCATGATACCAATGCATTAACTAATGTTGACAGATTATTGTAAAGTGTTACCATGTACTTAACGTCCGTGTTTGCTTGTTGTAAATATTACAGCTATATATTATTTAAAATTGTGCCTACATCTTTGTTTACACAAAAGCTTACGGCAATCAAAGATCAGGTGAAGTAGTAAAACGTGTATTATATGAAATATTAAAAAAAAACAAAGAAAAAAATATTTTTGCACCTATTGCAACATGACACACAAAAAGAAAAACCAAATCAGTAAATCAGAGGGAGATGCTTTCAACAGAGCAAGTGAATTCATAGCTCCAAGGTTGCATTTTGTACCTCAAGGGAGAATAAGTTGGTTCCAAATGACTAAAACAGTACACTTTTTTGACTGCTGTGTAAGAAGTTAATTTATTTCTAATATAAACTTTGTAATGGACATACTTTTAGTGCGCAAAAACAAACAACCAGAGGCAATTAAAAATGCAAAGCATGAATGCAAAAACAATGTTATTTTAGAAGCAGTTTGGTTTAGACCTACACAGATATTTTGACAATATGGTTTTTCTTTGTGTATTTGTTTTGCTATTGTGATGTGGTGATGCTGTTTTTCCACGTTTGTCACTATTTAGTCTATGTGCAATTGCATAATTTCTCACTGTAGTTTATTTAAAAGACTCAATGATGCTTGCTGAGCAATGTACCTTACATGCACTCAATAAACATGTCCAGTAAACAGCAGTACTTGAAACTACTATTTTTTAATTATTACTCATTTTACATTAACTTACATTTTTTTGTGGTAAAAAAAGCTGTTTAATGAAGGCAGTAATTGACTGTTAGGTCTTTGAACATTCTGAAATATAATTCAATCATCCTGGACCGGTAGTTTGCTGTCATTAAAGTACAAAAGATATCCATGCCTTGAAATGGCATAGCCAAATTAAATGCTTTTGTTTTGGAAATGTTATTGCTGCAATGAACTGCCATTCAGATTTCACAGGAGACTTAATGAGCCAGATGTTTCAGCAGATGTTGTCATCAGAATCTTGGAGAGGTTTGTTTGATTTAAAAGCCAGCCAATGGACAGCACAATGGAAATATTGCTGTTTTATCCACTAATGTGGTTTATAGTAATATTAGCAGTCCTTTCATTAATTATTATGTTAGTCTGATGAAACGCTGAGTGCCAGTTTTCGTATATTTAAAAACGCCTCAGTTTTGCACAGATGATTCAAATTGAAAACACGCATGGTCAAAATCCATGATAAAAACAACCCAATTAGTGGTTTATTAACACTTTGTTATATTGTTATAGATTTCCAAAGATCAGCTTGCACATCTTTAAAGAGTGTTTATAACACTATCATTACACCTATACAACATTTACAAATATGTAGTAAATTTGATCTATTTATCTATTTAAATGCTCAAATTCTAATTAAGACTGAATGTAATTACTATATAACACAGAGTATGCCTATGTAACATCTAACAATGAATCATGCATCCATAACATATCTTTTTAAAGGGTCTGAAAAGGGTATCATATTAATAACAATGAAAAGCCATTATATGTGTGTAATTCTAGGAATCTTATGTATCCAGGGCCGTTAGATGATTCCAGGTAAAGTATTGACTATGCCCATTAGATTTTCCAATGCTGATGTAAATATGCAATTAGTCATATCATTTTCTTAGAAGAAAACTCATTGTGGTAAGTAGTATAAACTCTGTGGAACCTGTGTGGAAGCTTTACGTTTCAAATCTGAAGCTATCGTTTTTCCAATTATGATAAGGTTAAGTCACCTGTGAAATGCATCAGCCACCAAAAGAATTGCAGTGCAGAGTGGCCAAATAGCAGAAAAAGAGGGAAGCAAGAAGCCTGCACATAAATAAGATAGTATTTTTCATTTTTCAGTAAATGCACTTTGCATCTACATATGAAGAGTTCAGATGCAAAAGCCTCTAAGTGCCATCTGAAATTTTCATCTAAAATGAGCATTTTTATCAGACTCCTATATTTATGTTCATTTATTTCACTTTAATGGCATAGAAAAGGACCTATACGCTGCCATTAAAGTAAAATTACTGAACCTAAACATAGGAGCCTGATAAATATGATAATTTTAGAAGAAAATTTCAGATGGCACTTAGAGGCTTTTGCATCTGAACTCTTCATATATTAACCAAGTATGCATGCAGTAATTTACACTATTGTTTTGCTTGGGACCCCTATAACACCCCTTCTTTTTTCCTTTCCTGAAATGCTCAATGACTTCCTTTACATGGAAATCAGTAATCTAATTATTGACCTTATTCGAAATAAGCCAATATTAACATTAATTTTAAGTAATAAAAACGTTTTTTTTTCATAGTTTTAGCTTAATAACCCTGATACATATACATATGTACATATATTTCTGTGTTTGATTATTGTTGGCCATGAGTTATTTACTATTAATTTAGTTGTGCTGTTTGAAGTATACTGTATATTATCTACTTAGGACAAAAAAATGCAGTTATGTAATCAACCTGTTCTTCACCACTATTCAGAATTTGCTTCGTCATGCCTGGAGCTGATCCGTGCTGGTTGCTGAGGAAATACAACAACTTTGCGCTGTGGATCGCCGGATCGTCTTTCACTGTGGACGAAGTGGAGTCCAGCCTGGGGTCATCACATGTGGTTGCCGCAAGCCCGCCCGCCGCACCGTTCTTTAGCCCACTGGCCGCCACTCACTCAAGCAGGCCTCCGCTCACTCAAGCCGGCCTCCACTCAAGCCGGCCTCCGCTCACTCTAGCTGGCCGCCGCTCACTCTAGCCCCCGGCCTCTGCTCACTCTAGGCTGCCGTGTGTGACACTGTGTTTCGTTGTGAAAGCAAAACTACTTTGTTTGGCCTTCCAAAAATGGACACGACTAGAAATCAGTGGTTAAGTTGTATTTACAAGACGTTGTGTTCCAGTGTTCCAACACTTCAAACCAAATATTCAGATGTGTGCAGCACATTTTATGGAGGACTGTTTCCTGATCCTGGGAGAGTAGACTACAATGCCGGCTGTTCTGACTCACAGACTGTAAGTACGTTTTTATATTTTATATATTTAAAGCAAGTTTTTGGGCAGTGTAGAGTAGGACTTGTTGTTCGTCATTTATCCGATCACAAATGCAGACATGGTTTTATGTTTACGCTGCGCGATGCAACGCAACGTGTAAAAAGACAGTATAAGTCATTATAATCCATAATTATGTCCCCACAGGATGCAACGAATGCCTCGTTTATAATGGGTTTTCATGTTTTTGAATCATCGCTACGGCCTGACAGGGCATCATCACAATATGGTAAGGGGCTAGAAACTTATAGTTCAGCATCACACACCATGATATGGGTAAAAATGAGAGCCCATTTCTCTCCAAAACGGTGCCAGTTTTAGCGTTTTGCAATAAAGAAATAAAAATAACTAAACTTGATAATTTATATTACAATTTTAACATAAATGCTCACTGTTCTAGAAGTATATATATATATATATACACACACACCTTGCTACATGTACTGCGTACTGAGACTTGTCATTTGCACTCATATATTGTTGCTCTTTTGTTAGTTTTGACTGCTTTTATCGTCCTCATTTGTAAGTCGCTTTGGATAAAAGTGTCTGCTAAATGACTAAATGTAAATGTAAATGTATGCAAATAAAGTGGCCCTTAAAAGTACAATATATTTTGCATACATGCAATGTAATATGATGCAAACATCAAACCATGTGCAATGCCCACCAAACCATGTCGATTTTTTCATTTTATTTATTTTTTTTAAATGAAGGAGGACCAGAGCAATACGCAATATCCTAGAATTCCTAGCAACAGCCATGTACTGTGGAATGTTTTGCTTGAAAATAATGGCTAGTTCAATGTTTTGTTATATAACACAATGACATTCATACATTTTAGGTGTGTCCTATGTGTCCAAATACGCTTTTGATTGTATAAATAATAACATTAACTGCCTCAGAAGTCAAATCTGTCAATTCTATGTTATCTGCTTTTTCTGAATAAAATACATTTGGCATTTTGCTAACATAGTCTGTCTTTCTCAATCCAATTACTTGTGGAATTACTTTTTAATACTGGAATTATTATTCTCACTTTATCTGAATGGTATTGAATGACAATGTACACTCAATCTTTAAATTCTAAGGATATTTCATACATTTTCTGTGTCCATTCTTTAATTAATCTAAGCCAACAAGAACAGGCTACTCTGTTTCATCCACCTTAAACATGTCTTTAAAGGGGTCATATGATGCGATTTCCTTTCTCTTTGGAGTGTTACAAGCTGATTGTGCATAGATAAGATCCCTGAAGTTGCAAAGACTAAAGTCTCAAAACCAAAGAGATATTCTTTATCAAAATTAAGACTCTGCCACGCCCACCTAAAATGTCTCGTTCTAACACGCCCCCACATGTCTACCTCCCTATGTGGAAATATTTGCATAATGCCGCCCAAATGTGCATACAAAGAAAGAAGGCGTGGTTTCAGTAACCGCAGTTAGTGTTGAAGCAGCCATGTCAGGGAGACTGTGTGTTTCAAGGCGAAAGCAAAAGCACTTTATTTGGCCTTCCGAAAGTAGATGCATTTAGGAATCTTTAAGATTACTTACTACAGAACAGCAATGCATTTTATGGATGACCGTTTCGTGAACCTAGGAGAGGAGGTCATTCTGACTTTGCTATGACAATCTGGTGCTTCTGAATCAGCTACTGTTTTGTTATTAGTTTAAGTATTTGCTATTGACTGTTCAAATGCGGAGTTTTGTGCATCGTGTGTGTGTGTGTGCGCATGCGCGTGTGTGTGTGTGTGTGTGTGTGTGAGAGAGAGACAGCGAGAGAGACCAGCTTCATCACTGTGTCTGTCACGCGACTCTGTTCCCCTTTCGGGCTCTGTCTTTACATTTATTTTGAAAGATGAAGCTCGCGATCATGGTAAGGGGTGTTACATTTCAGGCGGTGTTCGGCCAATCACAATGCACTGGGTCAGCTGGCCAATCAGAGCAGACTGCGCTTGTCGGAAGGAGGGACTTTGTAGAAAACGAAGTGTTTGAGAGAGGCGGGGCATTGAGGACCTACAATAATGTACAGTATTTGAAAAATAATGTGTTTTTTGAACATTAAAGCATGTCAACATATTCTGTTACACCAAATACACAAAATAATGATCTTTAAAATAGCATCATATGACCCCTTTAACTCTTTGAAGAGTGATTACTCATGGCAATTTCAGATGAGCCGAAAAACAACATTATTTTTATCTCACAACTTAGAGCTGCCTGTAGCATTAATACCCCAAATAATTAGGGAAAATATAGCAAGAAGAGAAAAAACATTCTTCAAATGAGGTTTTCAGCTTAAGCTGAAAAAAGAAAATCTTCCCATGGGAGAAAGGCTCAGCACTCAAAATGTCATTTTCTGTTTACAAAGACCTTAATCACTATACTATACTGTGCCTATAGAATAGCTTTATTGATGTAAATTCACTATGGAATATAAACTCTTTACTTTAATGACACTTTCAAGTTTGCCACTTCCACCTTTAATCCTCTTAAAAGTAAGAGACCACACTCACACACAAATAGGCCAACCCATTGTCAACTTTAAGGTCCAGCTGTAATGTATTCATTTGTATTCAGTTTATATAATGTGTTATTTAAAAGGTCTATATACCAATACACATTTTAAGATCATGCACTCCAGACAAATCTCTTTTCAGGTAAAGTTGGCCATATTTGATTTATCAAAAAGTATCCTGTATTTTAATTTGAAATTATAAAACACATTTCTGTATGTATGCATGTATGTATTAACACAAACATATTTTCTTTCTTATAGTCTTAAGTCGCTTGGTTATATTTTTAGCAATAGCCAAAAAAAAACGTTGTATGGGTCAAAATTATCAATTTTTCTTTTATGCCAAAAATCATTAGTATATTAAGTAAATATCATGTTCCATGAAGATATTTTGTAAATTTCCTACCGTAAATATATCAAAACTTAATTTTTGATTAGTAATATGCATTGCTAAGAACTTCATTTGGACAACTTTAAAGGCGATTTTCTCAGTATTTAGATTTTTTTGCACCCTCAGATTCCAGATTTCCCTATCCTAACAAACCATACATCAATGGAAAGCTTATTTCAGATGATGCTTTCAGATGATGTATAAATCTACATTTTGATAAATTGACCCTTATGACTGGTTTTGTGATCCAGGGTCACATTTAACGACTGGGCCGTTTAATTATTGGAAAATACACACCCGAGGTGTTAGGCATTATTCTTTTTTTTGTCCTTGAAACGCTCTGTGTGTAATTTCTTACACATTTCATCTTGTAACAGATCGGCCAGGCTCCACCACCACCCAATCACAACGATCCCTCTCACCTGGGTTCTGAGCACTTGCACCTGTCACCAATCAAGCACCTCATTACCAGCCTGCATAACAGCACACCTCAGACACCCTCACTGTCCCGTCTTGTATACACGTAGAGGACTCAATGACTTTGCTACTACTTCCATTTGAATACTTCCTGCATTACTTATCTCCTGTGTTCCTCCTAGTGTCTCCTCGTCTCCAAGTGTCTCCTGTTCCTCCTAGTTCCCGGATCGCTGAGGTGTGTGCTCCTCCTGCCTGCATTCCAGCTCCTGTACAGCTAAGGACCCGGATTACCCCGCTCATCATACCCTTCGAACTATTCCTTCACCATCACATCCTCTGAACCCTACCCTAGTACTCTCTGTGACCCAATAAACCTATTTGATATAAACTAACCTGTTGCGTCAGACCTCTTCCGTTACACATCTCACACCTTTGTTGCTAATCAAAACGTAATTCTAGACCTAGTAACAGAGGCTTGCCATTAGCCCCTTTCACATACAGACGTTACTGGAAAATTGCCGTAAAGAGATCAGGCCCTTTTTAAAAATACCAGTAAATCTGTTCCGGCAATTTACCGGTATGAGAAGTTGTAAAATTACCAGTAAATTGACAATGATGCTGCTTGTGAATGCAGAATGCAGAATACCGCTATTAGCACGTACGAGTTCAGAACGCGCTGACGTAAGATGTCTACTCCGGGCCAATCCAGAACCATTGAAATTCAAAATTCAATCGCTTTGGGCCAATCATAACATTCTGACGCAGATGACACATTTACATCGCGTTGTGTAGTTCGGTTTGAAGTCGTGATGTCTCTGGGCCAAAAGAAGTTGCATGAATGAGAATGTTTAACACAAAAATGAAAACACCAACAAAAACACTGACCGCATATACTCCTCCATGTTTCCAAACACAACACCGGTGCAGCCGTTTAGATGTTATTTCCATTTAATGATGTCACAGAATTTACCAGTAATTTGAAACCGATGTGCTAATGGTGCTTTACCAGAAAAATACGGAACACCATTGCCTGTTTGAACAGCGCATTTTTTAATTTACCGGAAAAGTTGTTCTGGTAATTTTACGGCAATTTACTGTATAACTGTGAGAAAGGGGCTATTGACAGCAGATTAATGCAGTTATTAGAGAGAGAGAGAGAAAGAGAGATTAAGTGTGTGTGAATTACCTGAGTTTATGCATCTCTCAACAGTGTTCCGCAGAAGCGTCTTTAATAATTGCGAATCTGTAAGTTCACCTTCTTCATGAACAGCGCCGTTATAAGTTGCTAAAGTAGTTACCTGCTAAAAATCATCAGAGCAGCGCTGACAACACACTTCTGCACATGTGTATGTTTCTGTGTGTGCTCTTGTAAGGGAGGGAGAATGGGAGAAAGAGAGGAGGCTATTATTATTTTTTATTACTTTTTACATTTTATATACCACTGTCAAATGTCTCTCATCTTAAAATATTTATTTTATGTAGGTACAGTAAATGGTTTGTGATTGTATATGTTTGAAAGTGCATGTGTGGGGGTGGATTACAAAGTGCCAGCTTCCATCACCATCATGGATGAATAATGAAATTGTAAGAGACTGATTGAATGATTGATGCGCTTGTGAGCAGACAGAATCACTAAAATGAAGTGTGACCAGATGACCTCAGCTAGTTGATGAATACTGAGCATCAACCTCCATCTTCCCCAAGGGTCCCACCTTTCCTCTGACTTTGGCTTGCAGCTGAATCTCGCTGATGAGCCCTCGGTGGGTCACATTGTTAGGTGCATTTGATGAACATCAGCACTGACACCGCAATTAATTAATAGATTATATTAGATGTGAAGTTATTAATTAAACTGCTGTATTTGCATGAAACAAGGATGCTCTGGGGTGATGACATTTGCTGAAAACAACTGTTTACATAATACAAAGAGAAAGTAGATATAGTACCTAAAGAAAATTTCACTAATACACTTAGCGTGGAAAGCTCTTACCCTATTATTCTGGAAAAACCCATTAGAGTCAGTGTCCTTCACCAGAGAGCTGACTTTAAAAGAATAAATCAGTTCTGCTAATTGCATTACTTGTCTCAAATGTTGCCAGAAGAATGTCACTTCAAATCACTTAGCCGTGCGGTGCACCTTATAAGCGGGGGGGATGTTGTAACCATTTACAACCTTTAACAAATAAAAAAAATAATACAGGCAAAATAAAGTTTGGTTCCATATGAGGAATGGTTGATGTTACAGTTGGTTAAATATTTGCATGAACATATTAATAATTTTATTAGAAAACTGCATTTAATGTTCCCTATATTCAAAAAAGCTTTCCCAGGTACTTTCTGTAGACTGATAAAAGTGTTTCATTTGTAATTTTCATTTTCATGTGTGTTTCTCATTTGTAAGTCGCTTTGATAAAAGCATCTGCTAAATGACTAAATGTAATGTTATGTAAATGTTTCAGAAGCTGCAGAGATCTACAGGGCTTCCGCTACAGTGTGAATGAGTTCTGTTCAAAACTGATTTTATTGTAATATTCAAATATGTGAAAAGCATCAGTAGATCACTTTATGAACAACATTTGCAGTTTTTGACCTAAAAAATAAGAGATAAAAAAAAATCTACAGTAAAATTAACAAGCTCTATTTTTGCTATATTACTTTTACAATATGCAACTCAAATGATGCATATGATGTGTAGGATCACAGCCTGAACAGAAAAGCACCTGTGGAAAGGAACAATTGAAAATTCCATTGACACAAAACTGCTGCTATTTCATAAGAATCCACTTTAGACAGTTGACATAAAAAAAATGCTGCTTCTTGCATATAACAAAGGTGCATTTGCATTTAACTTACTCTAGGATGAAAGTTGGCCTTATACCTTTTTTACCATGCATTTATCTTTTTTTTTCTAATTTTGCTTGTTTTTGTATTGATTTACAGATCTTAAACTGTGTGAAAACCCATCAAAACCATCATAAAAATATAAATTTATGCATGCATAAAACTATGATAATCAAACAAATTTAATTTAAATTTTTATTGTGCATCATTTTCAGTCAAGCTGTAGTTTTGTCAAATTATGGATAAAGTGTGAAAATATTATTTAATATTTGTGTATTCTGAAAAGCAATGCAATATCCCTACATTATGTCCTAACTTAATTTGATTGTGTTCAATCAGAATCAGAATCAGAAGAGCTTTATTACCAAGTATGTTTACACACACAAGGAATTTGACTTGACGACAGGAGCTTCCAGTGTAGAAGTACAAACATAGTGCAGACATACATGATAGTGTAGACATACATAGGAATAACACAGTAGGGATGTAATATACAACTAATATCATTTTTTTTAAAAAGAAAAATTGAATAATGTACTGTATACAGAAATAGAAGTATAGGAAAAAATGTAATTGTTTAGATAAATGTACAGATATGTTTATTAGTGTGCAGATAGATATGTTATTTACAAAGTGTGCAGTTTAATATAAATATACTATGTTAGTTGTGATGGACGATGTATAATTATGAAAGCTTAATTGTTAAGACTGAGTATAGCCT
>NW_015505636.1:1587941-1588184 GCF_001515645.1 Sinocyclocheilus grahami
TAATATCATTGTGTTGCCACTAGATGCCTGTATAGCCCTATGTAACAATCCCTAGTGGCTAAGACATTGCACATAATTTACACATAAATTAATTTTATTACATTTTGATTGGGATACTATTTACTATACTACTACATATTGTTTAGATATTATCAATGGCTACTTTTTTGTCTTTATCTGTTTTTTGTAAAGAAATGTTGTTGTTGTTTCTTGAATCATTGATTTAAAGTGTCAGCTATTGCA
>NW_015505636.1:1588194-1588711 GCF_001515645.1 Sinocyclocheilus grahami
GCGTTGTCCGGAATGGCTTCACTCAGCCAGGTTTCAGTGAAGCATAGTGCAGCAGAGTTTGAAAAGTCCTTGTTGGTGGGGGTGAGGAGAAGTTAATCCGTTTTGTTAGGAAGGGAACGGACATTCGCGAGATGAATGCTTGGGAGCGCAGTCCGAAAGCCGCGCGCGCGGAGCTTCACCAGGGCGCCGGCGCGTTTCCCTCTTCTGCGTCTGCACGCGCGTTTGAACAACACCGCTGTACCTCCGACTAGAATGTCCAACAAAACGTCCGAATAATCAAAAACCGGAAAAATGTTGTCCGGGATGTGCTGCTTAATGCTAAGGAGTTCGTCTCTGGTAAAACTTATAGAAGAAGAATGACAAAATACAGAACAAACAAACAAAAACAATAGAAGAATCGCGGAGCTCAGCGCCCTTGCTGCCTTTTGCGGCGCCATGCTGATGTATCACACAGAATTGAGTGTCCACTCAAACAGGGCCATTTCTAGCCAATTTGACACCCTAGGCGAAATCCCTA
>NW_015505636.1:1589692-1595706 GCF_001515645.1 Sinocyclocheilus grahami
CTAAAAGTGCCAGTACGTGCGCTCATTGGCGCCCCTTCAGCTGGGACCGCCTAGCTTGCCTATGCCTAGAAACGGCCCTGCACTCAAATATATGTACTGTATAACTGAAGTTTACTTAATTTATGGTGGGACTACATTAATCATTTTTACTGCATTAACTGAAACTGGTTAATATATTTTTAATTCCCAGCATGCTTTGCACAGGGCTGGATCATAGGAGTAAACTTTAAAATGAAGTGCTATTTACTGTTTTTGAGTGAAGGGAAATGCCAGTTAATATGTAATTTTCAGTTATGTTTGACATTTAAAAGAATTTATGTTGACATATTTGTGGATACCATTGTGTAGAAGCGAAGAGCTTATGGTTGGGTTGTGTATGGCTACATATATTAAGGTTACAATGTATATTGCTTCACTCAGTGAGTAATGTCTGCACTGATGTCACTACAGTACTAAGAGGTCTTTCCATTTACTCAAAATAATTAAGTTATGGAATATATTGGAATCTATTCAATATAATTGAGCTGATATATTAGGAAAAAAGATCACAAAGTTAAACTTAAAAATGTATGTCCTCAAAAAAAACATTTTTTTCATTGTAGGATACATAATATTCTAAGCTCTGAAATATGAAATGCCACATCAGAGCAGCCATTATTACTTTGCCATTATCAATCAGCGTGAATCTTGTGTTCTGTTCGGCTGTGGACAAGTAAATCACCAAATGTATGACGGGAGACCAAATATATGATGGAAAGGACATGTAGTGGTTGGGTGGTCATTTTTAAGAGCTACAATAGTGAAGAAAATTTATTGTATAATAGATTTACTTGATTATCCGCACATCTGTATCTGATCGGCTAGAGCCGCCTTCTAATTCCTAGAAAATTCAGAACATTTGAAAGAACACCCGCAAGCGATAGTGAGTAGAAAATCACAGCCAGCTTTTTTTTTTTTTTCAATTTGGATGACTTCCCGCTTTACTTGAGTATTTTACCTGTTCCCCAGCTCAGTGTCTACTTGTCCATGTGATATCATTGGGCTTTCAGGCTTAACTAGAGCAAAGAAAGAGAGAGAGCGAAAGTATTCTCTGGTAATTTGCTCTTTAAAAAGGCATGACAGAGCCATCTGAAACCCAAGGGAGTTTATATTAAATGAGCAAAGAGATGTATTCTTTTCAGATGACTGGTGGACTGTCTGGAAGTGTCTCATGTTGTTGTATTAGCATAATGAATAATGAGAGAGGCAGCAGAGCAAATCAGTAATATGAAACAAACTGTTTCATACGAAAGGATTTTACACATTTCCTCTGGGCCAAAGATTAAAATGAGAATTGGGCAGCACAGAAGGTAACACAACTCCTAACACATACCGTATTAATGGATTCGGTGTAAATGCTGATGCATCTTCATACTGATACATATGTGAGCGTGACACGCCATGCGCAGAGTTCATCTCATGGGTTCAAACTGTTTCTCTGATGTAATCACATAAAAGTGTGAAGTTTACTTTGTATTCAAAGAAGTTCACCTCGGATCACTTCAGTCTACTGGATATATTTCCACTTTGTGTTTTCTTTTGAACACCCTTAAAAGGGTACGGCTGTGCTCACAATCAAGAGCCATGGTAGCTCATAACTGCATTTTAAAGTTTAATAGATCTAGGCACAGGCTTTTTTATATTTGTTTTCTGTCTCTCACCACATAATGGCACCCAGAAATAGTGAATTAATGTGTGTTTATTCACCTCATAACAAGAGCTGATGCTTTTAGGACAAAATAATGCTGGAAAAACTGAAAAATGTATCTTTAATCCAACAAAATTACCTTCTTGCTAAAAAGCAAAAAGCGGAGGGCAGCACTTTCAAGGCAATCAAGAACATAAAAGAACAACTTAACGCTATAGCTTTGCCCAGACTTTAAAAATAAAGCCTTTGTTCCTGAAAATTCTCTCATGTTGACAGATGGCTTCTATTGCATGTTGAGGTTGTACACTTTGATGCAATGTGTAACAGTGCTCTAAGAGTCAGAATAAACCCACAGCAATCGATCTTCAAGTACATACATGGGAAAGCACATAGATCACTTTTGGGACTGACAGGGTTCACAATGAGGGTTTAACCTTGGCTGCTGTACCGAATGGTATGAAAAGACAGAGTCAGATATATGGCCTCTGTGCCTACAAAGAAATGGGATTAACTCCAAAAGAAACAGCATAATTTTCGAGAGAAAAACAAAAAACAAAAAAACAAGCAGAAAATTACATAGTCCCTCCTATATGGCATTTATGTGCTAAGTACTGTACTTGTGACTATTACCGACAGGCCCCTTTACATTTACCATTAAAATGTGTTTCATATCCTAAAAGTATATTCTTTAGCTAGATTGCATTTACACATTGCATTAAATGTGTCTCCAGTGTAATCGGTCTTGCACTTAACTATTGAAAATGGAAAACAGCACTTACATGTTACATCAGAGACATTTTCCATAATAATTGAGAAATTGGAAAAACACTGGAGGATAATTTGAGATATTTTCCATCATTTTGACAGGTAAAAATAAGACACTGCATATGGTCTATTGCATTCATCCTACTTTGGATTCTCACATTAAATGATGCTATGCAACTCAGAGCTTGGTTAGACTAAAAGAGCTTTTGCAACACAAGTTCTTGTGATATCAGAGTTACAGCATTAAGCATTACACCATTTTACTGGGATACAAAAGTAGAGCATGGCAGAATATTTGCAACTCAGTCGGTCATATTATAGACCTACTTATGTAGATATATGCAGCTAATACATTAGCATTTGAACCTTCAAATTTGGTCAGAATCCATCTCTGACCACCTCTGAATGTGGTTTCAGTGATCTGCTCACAAACAGGATGCATGTGGCTGTACTGTATGTACACCTGACATTTAATGTGGTCAAGTGCTATCTGAATGTAATCTGATCATACACATGTTAATGTCAGGTGAAAATGAAGTCATAGTCATCGTTTCCTCAGTGTGCATTTGCCATCTTAAAGATTAATAAATATAAAATGAGTGCATAATCTAAATGTTCCTGTACAGATGGTTGATTTAATTACAGCAAATGTCAGCATATGTTATTGTCCACTTTCAAATGTCAGTAGAAATCTTGTATTTTTACCTCAGAGTCTCAAGAGGGAAGCATCCCAAGAGCCATGACTTGGAAAGAAGCTTCAAATTTCCTGCACTTTTGCTCTTAGACCAAATTCTCTGTGGAAGTTTTAATTGGTATGGGCTTCATTGTAGAGTGCCACCACAGACGTCCTGAAGTATTGCTTGGGTACAAACAACCTATCAGTGGCCAGCACATCCGAACTCTGGCAGAGCTCTATAAAACAACCTGAAGTGAAAAATATAGTGATTGGAAAAAAATAGATCGCTGAGCTTGAAATTTGGAGCTTAGTGGTTGGTTTTCTTACAGTAATTGAAGGCCTGTGAGTGTTCGTTCTGACATCTTGGAAGACAGGTATTTCCTATTTTCTTTTGTTCTGTCAGTGGGATGGCTAGCTCAAGAGTTCATGCACCATTCAGCAATACGCCTAATAATGATACCAATGTATCCACACTAAGAAAGAGATATAAGGCAAAAGAAAAAAAACTGACATGGTGAAACCCATATCCAAGTAGAATGTTAATAAAGACATCAACACTGACCACAACTATACTTTCAGAAATAGCTAATTGTCTGACCAATTATCATGCTATCAGAGCTGGCTAGATTACTTACAAATTGTAGTCCATTATTGATTCCAAATTGCATGACAAAAATTGTAGTTAGTAATGTAATCCATTACATTACACATTGTAGGTAATATAATAAGACTACTTTTTGATTGCTTTTAGATTACTGACCTAATTCGTTTATCACGTCATTTGAATAGGATAATCTTGTACCATTTTGATATAAAAATACAAAGAGTAAGATAATAAATTCCATTCATTGTTATTAACAACATGAAGTGCATTAAACACGACATTAGATCAAGGTTTCCCAAACTCAAATCCAGTGGTCAAATGCTGTGTGGCCTCTCAATTTTCTGTGTAATTATAGCCAAAACCGCAAGCCTTTCTGAGTGTACGTAAGCGGTATGCTATTTTAGAAAGGAAGGTTTAAAAGATGAAAAAGAGGAATTAGGGAGATCAATAAATTATGAATACTATATCTATTGTGTGAATAATATGTAATCATGTAATCAATAAAAAAGTAACTGTAGTCTGATTCAGAGTATTTTAAAATGTAATTTAATTACAAGTACTTAATTTGATTAATCCATATTACATGTAATCAGTTACTACCGAGCTCTATCATGCTACCCACCAAGCAAATACTAAAATGCAATTCATATTTATCAGTTTATAAAGACATAGGAAATACTCTGCACTTGATAATTTCTAATTCCACTTACCTTAAAGATGGGGTGTGTAGTTGTCACACCACTAGCATTACCAAAGGAACTTCAAAAACAAAGACTGTTTTCAAACATGTTTCTCATACCGCCTGTCTTTCACTGGTTGTAAAAACAGAACGCCACGCCTCCAACTCACACTATTGGTTGAGCGACTGTTGCCGTGCCAGACTGGTTGGAATTCTTAAATAAACAAAGCAATGTTATGATAGCAACACCGAGTGTTTACACTTTCTTCTAGCTTTACTCTACAGCTGCCTTATTTATAATTAGTACAGTCACTGCATATTAATCTGCAATAAGAGAAAGTCTTTTAAAATACAAATATAACATACTTCAGCATTAAATTTTGAATTTATGAGCTGCCATCTGAGCTCCCACATCTAAGAATACACCAACCAATTTGTGTGTAATAGTTTCCTGTTTTCTTTGTAGTATGTAGGGAAATTCACTCAGATGCCAGGAAGTTTAAAGCTATAATATGCCCAGATCCCCAGATGCTGGAACCAGACCTTTGACTTTCAGACCATGCCCTGACATAAAAATAAAAATTCCCAGATAAAGGAACCCCACACCCTCATACAATTACACTAGACAGCATCAATGCACTCCCACGATAATATAAACATGAACTGTTCCTTTTGGATCCCTTAGTTTCCAAGTTCATACACACAATTTATATTACAGATTTGAGTACATACTCTAAATGGTCCCCATAAACACATAGGGTAAATTAGAGATAAATTGTGATGTGAGACCCCTAAAGTGTGATCACAACAAACTGCAAATGTTGAAAGTACAAAAATAGTTTCAAGCTACCTTGATTCAACCCAGTATAATACTATGTAAGTGAAAAGTCTCATGTGAAACACCATGGAAACATGTGGTCCAGTTTCCATGGTAACAGTATGACCTCTTGTGCAAAGCAAGATTAATAGTGTTAAAATTAACAAGATTGATATAAAGTATCTAAATGACAGAGGACAATAACTGTCGATATGTTGATAATAGAAGCTCACTAACATATTTAATGACACATTTTAAGATTATTGCAGCCTTTCTCTGTTAATTAGCTTCTGACCGTCAAGCTTATGGGTTCATTGATGCTTTGAGTTTTGCTCCAGTAAACACTGAACAATTCTGTCAATAGCCTGCTTTGATATACTGTACAGTAAATAAAATTAGCATTTATTCACACCAGAAACTGACATTCAAAAATGAGCAGACATTTACAGGTTCTTTGTCACCTGAATCAGTGACCTTTCCATTATCTGTGTCACTTAGAAAGAACATAAACAATTGCGAGTTAAAGACTTTTAGTTACATCCTTGGAACTGTGGTAGTCATACTGGCATATTGCAACTGAATGCAAAAGTGGTGAAAAAATATACATTATAAAACAGTTACTTCCGGTTCTCTATTCTGATTGGCCAAGCAGTGCAGATATACACTTAAGTCATACCGTTGGAGGTGAAGATTAGGCCTATCTGTCAATAAAAATATCATCTATAAGCTCCCAGCCAACACGTATATGTGGGCCCCACATGGTTTATGCTGGGTCTACATGGGTAC
>NW_015505637.1:0-44599 GCF_001515645.1 Sinocyclocheilus grahami
GGTTAATTATTCATATTTCCCCATGAGCTGATCCGCTACACTTTTAACCAAAGCTATGCATGGGAAATAAACCCATGCTTTGGTGTTGTACTGTTTGAGCTGTAGAGGGCTTCAAAAATGAGTCCTAAAACCTGAGTAAAAAAGGTGTCCGAAACTTCATGGTGATGATGCTAAAGTCGTGACCACGGTATAGTATAAGCCTATGTTTAGCTTTTTTTTTTACTTCTGCCGATTGTATTTAGACTTCAGCATTCATAAAAGTTGTGTTTATTTGCGAAGATTATCTTAATGAATAAAATGTGTAAAAATCACAAACGTTTGTTTATCGCAGCACTTATTTTCTGCAGTAATTCAAAAGCCAATAGAAAAATCCTATTTGTTTTTTTTGTGGGCTTGTTTTTGAAAAAATACGTCATCATTGCAACACTGCATGTGTACTTGACAGCTTAACTTGTTTTAAACATGGAACATTCTTTAGGTCCTGTTGATCAATCATGCAAGGCCAGGTCTCCAAGCATGTTTTCAAATATATATATATAGCAAATATGACAGTTTAGGGTAAAGCTGAAGAGCCACCTGGTTGTTGAGAGATGTTAATTTTGGAAGCAGCTGTCCGGGATGTGATGTCAAACATTGTGTGTGCCTCAGGCCTGCATTGTCCTTGCATGAGCCCTCAGAATGAAAGAGACGAGGAGAAATATTTTTGTTTAATACATGACAATTTCCTAATTTATCCCCATATTGTGGGGCTGGAAGAGCATCTGAGCAGGTCTTGAGGAACTCCACATCAGAGACTGCTTGGATAAACTTGTGAACTGTCGCGTTTCTTCGTCTCTCGCAATCATCTCTGCATCTCTCCTAAAAATACAAGGTTGGAAATAACCAGTCATTTTCAGTCAGAGAACAAATGTCGTGAAGATGGTTATTTATCAGAGAAGATGGAAGATGATGAAAATAACTGCTTATTGAACATGATTGTTTTTTCAGCGCAAGCCTCCTGATGATTAGTTTTATTTTGTTCCTAGCTCCAGGAGTCATCATCTTTTTTTTTTCATAAATAAATTTGATATGCCTCTCTTAGGTTTATGTGAAAACCTCTCCCTAAATTGTCATTTTGATAGCCCTCAGTTTAGTAAAATCCATCTCTATAATCTCTCTCTCTCTCTTACGCTGATGGATACAGCAGTCAGCAGCGGCAGGATGGAGGATATAGCTCAGCTAGCCTCCGTTAAGCCTCTTGTGATTTTTTGACTGGACAAAGTCCAGCTCAGCAGCGGCGGCAGAAAACTTCCTCTCTTTCCAGCCATTCCTGCTCCTTAACCCCTCCTCCAACCGGCCTCCTGGCCAATGCTGTGGTCACAATCCTCACCTGCAGCCCAGAGTGCATCACTTCCCATCCCAATTCACCCAACCCTTTAATCCCTCCAAAATCCCATGGTGAAATGGAACCGGAAAAAACACCACTCAGCTGTCTTTCCTAGCAAATTCTCCTCTGCTCTTCTTCTCCTTCGCAGTCCCAGGCTGGCCATACAGAAGACGTAATGGAGAAACTCTTGAGTGACAGCGATGCTCCTTGCACCTCCTCATTTAAACACCGACGATGAGGGCGACGTGTCTGTGAGGTGCTGGAAAAACACGTATATTGCCTCCACGTGGGCTCCGGGGCCCCGTAATTACATTTTCACAGGCATGTGAGCAGCTTTCTGTCGACGCTGTCAATCAGATTTTGATGGAATCCGCAAGAGGACAAATCGTAGCCGAGGGAGGCCTGTGTCCTTGAGTTTAGATACAGTCCATATTTGAGGGAAATGGGGCTTAATGATGTTATTAGTTCAGTGAAAAATTTACTCATCCTTATGTCATTCCAAAGCTGTATGACTTACCTTGTGGAACACAAAAGAAGATATTTTAAAGAATGTTCACGCTGCTCTTCTCCTCACAATGAGAACATTATGAGACTAGCATGCTCCAGAAGGAACAAAAAATGCAACTTAAAATATGACTCATGAACTAAACCATACAATAACTTTGTGTGAAGACCAAACCAAAGTTAACCAGTTTCAAAACATGTTGTCACTTAGGCAGGAGTCTTTTTTGATATCATGATCCCCTTGATGAGTTAAAAGTCTAAAGGCAAATATATGTGTAAAGACCCATTTACGCTGTTTGAGAAAACGCATATGAATAAATTAATTATTTAAAATTATGTGAAGCATACATAAATAATATTAAATAATTATTTTAAATAAAATAATTAGCCTTCATATTATTGATGTGCTGAAGCCAATGCAAATTATTATCTAAAAAAAATATTGACTTTGTATTTTTTTTTACTGCAATTACAGTTATTTTATATGAAAGTCAATCCCATGACTGAATAAAAAATAAACAAGGTAATTGCAACAAATAAATTCGCAATTCATCAGGAGTTTTTTCTCGCAATTTAGAGTTTACATCTTACAATTACGACTTCTTTTCTCAGAATAGTGAGATATAAAGTCACAATTGCAAGTCCAATTCTGAGGGAAAATAAACGACTGTCTAACGAGTTTTTACGAATTTATTTTTTACGAATGTACAAATTTCTTACGAGTTTATATCTCACAATTCTGACTTTGTAACTTGCAGTTGTGAGTTTATATCTCGTAATTCTGAAAAAAAAGTCTGAATTTTGTGAGATGTAATCTCGCAATAGCAAGAAAAAAAGTCAGAAATTTGAGAATTAAATAAAGTATTTGTATAGCGATTTCCACAATAAATATTGCTCCAGAGCAGTTTTACAGTTAACTTTGTCAGTCCTATGTTGTTGTTTTTTTCTGTCTCAAATATTCCACAGATGTCTTTGACCTCAATTGTGTGGCCCCACAAGTTCCATAGACACCAGTTTGAAAACCCCTTGCCTGGGCTTTCTACAATATCATGTCTAAATTAGAGATGTTCAGGCCCAAATCCATCCTTTACGCTACTGGATCTCATTCAAAACCTCACTGCTATAAAACGACTCAATTCCTCAGGTGAAAAACCAACCTTGACAACCAAACTGCTCGCACTGATTGGTTAGCTGGAAAGCTGTCACCTGTCCAATCAAGTTCCAAGAGTGACTTGACAGAATCATATATTTCTATTAGGCGATGCAGTTCAAACACATCTGAGGGGCTTTGAACATCTGCATCTCCACATTAAAAGCCACTGAGGTTGCGTTGCAGTTCTCTGTAATTTGTGCTCAGTATTAAATGCCACAGCCAGCAGTCCTCCTCCTAGAATATCTCCCGGGACTCTCCTTTGCATGTTTTGCAGACAGTAGACTCCCTTTACATGCTTAGAGGAGTAACGGAGCTACAGAATATGTTTGGAATATCAATGCATGGTCCCCGGGCTTTGAACATGTCATATTCCCTCAGATGCAAAATAAATTAAGGGGGATCAGGTGTGTTTTTGCTAACATTAAATAAGAATAGTATTTATTTTGATATTATGGTATCTTATAGTGAAACTGTCACACACATTAAAAATGTTCCATATGTTTCATATCCAACCTTTCTGCACAGTTCAGTGCACAGGTACACATGTGAAAACATGCTAGCTCAAACCCTTACTAATGCTTTCCATTTCATTTCCCGTCTTTGCTCTGTGTTCATATGTATTGAGGTAAAGAGCTAAATATTTCTTGCAGGCGGGTTTATTTGGGTGAGGGATTGACACCGTGAAATTGCATGCAGTAGTGAGAATGAGAGTTCACTTAAGGGTGCCAGAAACAGAGATGTGGGAGAGGGTGGGGCCGGGGACCGAGAGCCAGGGGCCATTGAGGTGTGACTGGGTCCTGCCATGCCATCAAAACCAGCGCCAGAAAATACTAACAATATTCCACAATCCTGCTGAGTTGAGTGATGTACTAAAACCACCATTTTTTTTTTGAATTACAGTGACCAGTTAAATGAATAAACATTCTGAGTCTACATTTGGATTAGTCTGTTTTCTTATATATAATTTAGAAACCTAGAAAACCTTTAAAAAGCCAGGATCCAAAAACTGTATATTTCATTAACCAAAAATAAATAAATAAATACACAGGTCTGGGTATCATGAGAACTTGTTTCTGCAACCGGATTATAAATAAATAAATAAATAAATGTGCTATATAAGAAAAAAAGTCAGAATTGTGAGATAAAAGTTAAACTGTAATTTAAAAACAACAACACATAATAATAATAATAATAATAATAGTGATACCAAATAAGATACATTATAATATAACATAATATATTAATTGACCTTCAGTCCACCTTTTTTTTAGATCAGAAATTGCTAAATTTTACTATGGCTCGATTTCTGCTCTATCACATACCTTTCTTTTTTTGTTTTTGAGTCTTTTCTAATTTTTGCCACCTTTGTGCTGTTTCATTTAGGGGTCGGACCCTTTCTGTGAGGGACGTGATGGCAGCCCATGCTGAAGTGATCTGGGATCAACTAATGAATCGTCTCCCGGTTTAACATGAAATCATATGAAAGTGAACCCAGAGGCCATTAAAGCACTTAATGTGAATCTAGTGCCTTCACCCTACAGTTCCACAGCAATCCATCCATCTTTGTTTTGAAGAAGCAGTTCTCTCTGTCTCTCTCGAGGCTGAACCCTAAAGCCTGTTCATGGCTGCTGAAATACAGAGGACACTCAAACTCTTTATCACAGTCTTATTTAATTATTAGTCTTCAGATGAGGTAGCAGATGGGTGCAATTTCCTAATTGGATTTATGTAACTGTCTAATCAAAATGGAATCACTCAGTGATAGGCTGCATGCACGACCTTCACGTCAACTTCGTTATATCTGCAGCACTAACTGATGAGCTATTAACTGAAAAGCTAATACTTTTTCCCCACACTTGCCCTCAAGAAATAGTTAGAACTAGCAGATGATGTGCTATCCGAATTATCTTTATTTTATGCAACACTTCAGTATACACACTGCTCTTGTTTAACTGAACAATGTAATACATGTTTTTAGTGTTTGAATTTGCATTTATTTATATATATATATATATATCACAGTGCTCATGCCATGAGACGCGATAAGCCAAATGGATTGTTTGGATTATAGGATGGGCAAAAGTTTGAGGTCAGAATATTTGTTTTATGTTTTTGAAAGAAGTCTCATCTGCTCACCAGGACTGCATTTATTTGATTGCAAATACAGTAAAAAAAAAAGTAGTATTGTGAAATATTTTTACAATTTAAAAATAAATGTTTTGTCCGTAAGTTGTATTTTCAGCATCATTACTCCAGTCTTCAGTGTCACATGATCTTCAGAAATCATTTTAATATGCTGATTTGCTGCTCGAGAAAGATTTTTTTCAGGCTTCTATTATGGATATGGATACTGTATATTATTTATTATAGTTTACTTGTCTTGAATTTTATATTTACTTGCCTTGAATACATGATATGGAATTGATAATAATTCATTTGATTAATTTGTCAGGGTGTGCAATTAATTAAATATTATTTAATTGACTGATACATCTATGTTGTATGTAATTTAATTTAGTTTACTTCTACGAATTCTAAATGAATGAAAATTCTGTGTGGGAGGAACTCACAAACAACATTCACATTAATGAGTATTACACTCCAAACATATGATTTCATGCATCCGGTGCAAACTAAATTATTAAAGCAAATAAAAGAATGAAACACCACAATTATTATCCCGTTAGCACTCTCCTGTGGTAACCATCTGCCATTTTCATGCCAAAAATAAATAAATAATTACCAAACATGGTTGTTGTCCCAAGCAGCAACCTGAAATCACAGATGCATTTGAGATATATGTCCTTCCGTCAGAACCTGTCAAGATGATGGTGTAGTCCCTGAGAGCTTTATGATTATTATCATGCAATTATATCACGTTGCAGACACATCTCCCTCGCTGTAAATAAAATTGCTTGCTTACAGACATTATACGACTGGTGTTAATAATATGAAATGTTTCTAAGCATAATAAACTCGCATCAGTTTTAATGGCTCATATAGTTGATGCACACCTCAGCTGTAGGAGTTTATTAGCTTTGTTTGTGTAGCTAGTGCTTTGAGCAGTGTTATTGATTGTGTACCATGTAAAAGAGAAACAGGTCAACTCCATCCGTCACCCAGCGATGGCTAGTAACACGCATCTATTTATTGATTCTGGAAGAGCAATCAAATGGGAAGAGTATTGCATTGAACAGTCTGCCCAGCCGGAAATGCTGGGGCTGTATGATAGCTTGACAGATTAATTGACTGATTATTCCAGAGGAGTTGTTTTTGAGGCGGCTTGGTCATTCCTCACAGCGCCGTCGGTCGAAGCTTAATGGGTCAAGGTGTGGGAAACGGATTAAATTACATGCTGGCGACATTGTGGCCCTCATTAGAGCTGACAAAATCCATCTCATATACATTTTTCCCAATCAGATTGCTAACTTGTGCGATTTATGGATAGATTTATAGAGCTAGTGAGCGTTATTGATTATTGACAAACACTGAAAGTATCAAATATAGCATAAAAGCCTAAAATGAATATGTATGTGTACTATGGAAGTCAGAAGTACTTCAATTCAATACTTAAATGTAAAAAAACAAAACCTAGAATGGTCGAGAAAATCGAGAATGGTGAAACTGTACTGCTGTTGGTATTGACTACTGAAAGGTATGCTGACAACACCGGTCTCTGATATGTTATATGAGCCTCTAATCAATAACTGTACAAAATATGATGCTCTACAAAATGCAATTTCCAAGTCAACAAGATTATCTCATTGTGAATGATTGAGATTATTTTCAACCTCTCCACACACTTATCTCTACAGTAGGGATGTAAACGAAAACAGTTCTTTTCTTTGAAAATAGAGTGGTTCTCGCACATGCATGCGATGTGACTGGATTACCGTACTAACATACTGTATCAGAGTTTCCTGAGGTACTATTCAGCAAAACACTCATTTAGATAATGAAACACAAAGAGCCTCTGGAACGGATGACTTTCATGATACGACTCATTTTAGTGAATCAAAAAAATACAGCACACTTTTACCTGAATTTACAGTAGGCTTTACTTCAGTTTTCAGTGTCACATGATTCTTCAGAAATAATTCTAATATGCTGATTTGGTGCTCCGTTATTATTTATGATCAATGCTTCTTATTATCAATGTTTGAGTTTGAAATCTTTGAGTTTTCGTTGCCTAATTTCTTTTTTTGTGGAAACCATGCTACACTTCTTGTAGGATTCTTTGATGAACAGAAAGTTAAAAAGAACAGTATTTATTTAAAATGGAAATCTTTCATAGTATTATAAATGTCTTTACTGTCACTTTTAATCAATGTATTGCAATATAGCAATGTATTATCAATTTCATTATTACCATACATTTTGTTTTGTTGTTTAATATATAGTTAAATTTAAGAGTTTTCGGACAGCATTCATGCCATTAAATAAAAAAAATTAAAAACACAAATAAATGCATACATACATATGTCTCAGTAAATACAGAATGCAATAAAATTGAAATAATCATTTGGTCCTTAAATTGAAATTTATTTTCCCCAAATATTTAATACTTTATAGTTACAAAATTGTCAATGTAACCATGAAACGACTAAAAAAAAGAAAAAAAAAAAAGAACCAGAACCGTTATTTGTATGATTCCCATCCCAACTCTGTATCGTGTGTTGCAAAGAGCAGCATGTCAATCATGCATCTCCCCATCAGCAGCCGCTCACTGCGTTCATGTTTTCATTCCCAATCCCGCTCGCCAGTTCCTCATTTCCCATTATAAGCGCTCACATTCTCACTGGAGATCCTACATTCTTCCATCCGTCCTCTCATTCCATCACACGCGGGTCAGGCCACAGGTCCCATATAACGGAGCTAGCGTTGCCGCTCTTACAGCATTCATCTGCGCTGTGTGATGTTATTGTGTGGAGCTCTGTTCTCGCTGAGGGAGAGTTGCACAATTTATTTTACTCAACACACAGCTTATTGTATCATACTGTGGCCCTGCAGAATCAAGAGAGAAGTCAAGCTCTTGGTCACACACAAACACCCAAATATTCTACTGTAGTAGATGCCGTGCTCCACTTAAAGTCAGCGGTGGGAATACTTTCAGAGCAGTTGGAATTCTCGATCTCAAAGCATTCAGTCAATCAGACGTCATGGTCAAATGTAAACAAAACAAGATGGTGCCATGACTCACAAAAGACAATTTCATTTAAGGATCCACTGATGCAACTACTATTGCATCAGTGAATATTACATCTTCCCATATGCTTTTAACTTTCTCATTAACGTTCTCATAATGACTTTCTCCATCCTAGGCATGTAAGTCGCCTCCATCTTGAAAATAGTGCCAAATGACGTGTCTCGTTGAAGTTGGGATTGATGATTTCCCACTGCGAAGGTCATTCCAGTTGTTACTAAGTAGGAGATCCTACATTCTTCCATCCGTCCTCTCGTTCCATCACACGCGGGTCAGGCCACAGGTCCCATATAACGGAGCTAGCGTTGCCGCTCTTACAGCATTCATCTGCGCTGTGTGATGTTATTGTGTGGAGCTCTGTTCTCCCTGAGGGAGAGTTGCACAATTTACTTTACTCAACACACACCTTATTGTATCATAACTGTGGCCCTGCAGAATCAAGAGAGAGGTCAAGCTCTTGGTCACACACAAACACCCAAATATTCTACTGTAGTAGATGCCGTGCTCCACTTAAAGTCAGCGGTGGGAATACTTTCAGAGCAGTTGGAATTCTTGATCTCAAAGCATTCAGTCAATCAGACGTCATGGTCAAATGTAAACAAAACAAGATGGTGCCATGACTCACAAAAGACAATTTCATTTAAGGATCCACTGATGCAACTACTTCTTCTGAATATTACATAAGCCCATATGCTTTTAACTTTCTCATTAACGTTCTCATAATGACTTTCTCCATCCTAGGCATGTAAGTCGCCGCCATCTTGGAAATAGTGCCAAATGACGTGTCTCGTTGAAGTTGGGATTGATGATTTCCCACTGCGAAGGTCATTCCAGTTGTTACTAAGTAGGAGTTGGTGAAGATTTAGGGGTTTTAATAGGGACACATTAAAGACAGCCTTAAGTTAAAATAAGGAAAATGGGTTATGTAATAAAAAGCCAAGGCTGTTTGGTGGAGAAAAAAAAAAGTACATATATTAAATTAAAAATGAAATGTAAACCTTGGAAAAAGTTGTGTCAGTTCAAATGAAAGTCTCTCCACACGTGTGGCCAATCACAAAGCTTTGTTTGTGGTCAGGGACACTTGAGTGGGATATTAGCAGAGGAGAGACAAATACCTCAGGTTTTGAGGATGAAAAAAATCAAAATCCAAACTCATTTTGTTTTATTTAGTTTTTCCATTTTTCTAATGGCCATTGATCCGCTCTTGCGTCAAACCTGCTGTTATTGCACACCCATATGCTTCCAGAAACCAGCTGTACTCATGTTAAACAGAAAAATCATCTTTATTGGGTAAGAATGATGTCAGCTTTTGAGGACATCGTTGATTACACATCCTGAAGAACAAAGAACAAGGGTTCATGGGAAACCCCAAAAAGCCAGCGCCAAACAAGCTGTCTACCTGACAAAACTGGTCAAAAAAAAAGAAAAAAACATCTGGCTCCATCCATCGAAGCCCTGATATGAATTCACTACAGGCCAAATGGAAACTGGATCACATCTACATTTGAGAACATACTATGCACATATTATGCATATATTTATCTGAAAAATAATAAAAATTATATACTTTTTAGGAGACTTTTGTATACAATAACAGTTTTTTGTGTGCAGTATTTTAGCGTAAAATCTGCGTTTTATTTACTAACCATCCACAATCCAGTTAAACCAGAAGTAAAATGTGCTAAAATGAGTGCTAACACACCTCTTTTCTATGTAAATTGGACTCAAGTGAATTTTTATATGTATAAATCAGATGATGGGATACCAAGGAATATACTAAGACACAAGCCCCCGGTTTCACAGACAAGGCATAAGCCTAGTCTCAGGCTAAAATGCATGTCTGAGCTGTTTTAATTGAAAGAAACATATTTTAAAATATATCAGTGCCATTGTTTTGTCTCAAGATGAACACCGTAATGTTTTTTGTTTTTTTACATTTATAAAAGATACTTAAATGTCCTAATTGAACTATGGCCTAAACCTGGCTTAACCGAAGCCCTGACTGTAAAACCAGGCCAAGGTGTAATACAACACACTTTAGAATTTAGCATTTAGCATTTTATAAATGTCCAAAGAATACTTCAGTTCTGGAATGAACACGTACCATATGCACAAATTATACTCTGCTTGATAACGTGCACAGGGGGATGGTTCGACACATGCCCACTGGAAAGGCACATCTTTGTCCAGTGCCCATGCTTTTTCTTTCCAAACATTATGACAGATTAATAAATTTAAAAAAAGGTATTTGCGCTTGTTTAAACTACAGTTGTGGGAATCAACTGTTGTTGTTGATCCGTCTTCTCTGTTGTTTTTTCAACTGTCAAACAATGGGCTAAAAGTTACAGTACACACATACTATGCTGATAATGAAATTTACATCACGTGCACTGTAGGCATACCCTAATGTATGTATAAAAAAAAACAAAGTATAGACCAATTTGGAGTAGATGTCACAGTTACGTCACTTGTGGTGGCAGAAAAACACTGGGAACAAGTGGAGGGAAACAAGTAAAATCCATGGAATAAGGGAGCTTGTGGATATCAGAATCGGAATGCAAATAATTTTTTATAGAATACTGTCGTCAAAGATGCCATTTGAAGCTAAACGCAGAGGTTTAAATGGACAGACTAAATGGACAAACCTGTTATGATTACCCTACTTTTAAAGCATACATTTGATTTAAACAATAGGTCTACATAATATTCACATATGCAGTTCATAGGGAACATATTGTATTAGCCCTACAGTTACAGTATGAAATAAACTACTATATAAACATATAAAATTTTACGTAACATTTACCTATTTTATCTCACAATTCTATTTTATCTTTTATCTTTAGCTAGCTGCGAATTTGTCAATTCTGCGTAGAAAAAGCCAGTAGTGTTGGATTATCAACTCATGATTCTGAGCCGAGTGGAAAAGAGAGAATGACCAGTTGATTTTTCTTATCAGAATTGTGAGATCTAATCTTAGAATTTAGAGAAAAAAGTGAGAATTTTGACATTTTTATTATTATTTTATTCAATGGTTTTCATTGACTGCTGTCATTTTCTGCCACTAGATGTGTCTATACTTTGGGCTTTAAGGTGAAATATGCAGTTTGGAACTAGTGTCACCTCTCGGAATAACAAAATAAAGCATATTTTCAAACAACCATTGCAAATGCTCCTCATACTTATTTGTATCCTTACAATAGCTCACTTTTTTTATCTGGGGTTTGACAGTAAAAAGTTAACTTGAGTTTAGCTTACCTTTTGAGAAGAAACTCTGCAAGTTTGGTGTCTTGATTGAAACCCAAACATTCTATCAAATTCCTCCATCTTGTAAAAGCACCGCCAATGTTTTCTCTTGTTTTACCCCATTGTGTGTCTTTTTTGCATATTTCACAAGTCTTCGAATTTTGATTTGCACTTCTATAACTGAATCTGTTTTTTGTTAATTTTTATTTATTTATTTTCTCCCTCATGTAACGTGTCAGCCAGCTAAACACCTTCTGGCTCAGTCGGCTACAGTAGCCACGCCCCCAATCTCTCGTTATTGGTTGAGCTGGAAAGAGATTGACTGATCTAAATGTTTCGATGGTGCCTTGGAGGCTCAATTTGTTTTACACTTTTAGGGGAGATACACCCATAAATGGCATACTTATAGTAGTCAATGCAAAATACACCGGGTTAAAACAGAATGCATTTTGAAATTAGCAAACTTCACCCTCAAGGTGCATATAATGGAGTGATGATGTACAGTAGTCCCAATAAAGTATGAAGCAGTGTTTGTCCAATGAACAGTTCTAAAGCTACCCGTAGCGACATGAGCACAGACCAGGAGTCTGTGGACCACTTGGGTCCATCTGGCCCCTTTTTACCTCTGGTTTACAGAGACTCCTTGAAACTCACAGAAGTCTGGGGTGGACAGATATATAACTAGGCCAGAAGTGAGGCTAAACGAAGAGGTTAAATTCAGTGACATTTTACTACAATTTCACAGTGCATTTGGACAGGAACCAGCTCCAATCCTTATCTTTGTGATGCAGCCCACATGTGTAGAGTCTTTCTCTCTGTGCACCAACTGGCAGTCTTCACACCCTCCTTTATAAGGTTCATTGAGTGCGACCTCTTCTTCTCACCCTTGCTACTGCGCACCCTCAGAAAAAAACACATGAGTTTATCCTCACGTGTAGCCTTATGTAAAGAAAGTGTGGAGTGGCAGGGAACAGGTTAAAGGACATAACCCCACGCAGATTTGTGACCAAATTCTCCTGCTTCACAACAAGGCCCTGAACAGGTTCAAACCATTAAAGGTGACTTTTGTCAGGACCTACGACCTCAAAAGTGGGGAATCATTCAGAAAGGGTAGGGTGGGTGGACAAACCAAAGGAAAAGAAGAAAGCGAGTGAGAAACATGTGGGTCATTAGCGTGTAGCATACCGTACCAGTGCATCTGCTTTTCATATCAGCGCACTTGCACTGTGACCAAAGGAGCCTCCGAGGAGACCTCAGGTTAAGACCACAGAATATACATGTGAAATCAAATCCTCATATTGACAGCACCGGTCTGCTATTGATTCCGGAGACCACAGAGGTTTATGGGATATTATGGGGCCGGTGTGGAAAGATGATTTAGACTCACCACATAAACACTACGGTGTGAATAACGACGGAGCATCTCGGGGTTCCAGACACATTTACGGGCCCCGCGGGGTCACCGAACTCTTACTGCATGCTCCGTTAAAAAGTTGGAATCGAGAGGGATGTTACGCCACATGCAGAGAATACTGTAGAACGATGTAAGTGAAACACATATAACCACAGCAACATGAAGATTTGTGCTGCTTCATTGTTTTGTTGTTGAGCTCGTGCTTTCATACCAAAGCAATATGAATACTATATGTGGTGACGAGAGAATCCAGTGAAGACACATTGTCATGTGGGATTGAACAATTGTGCATTTCTCACTGTTTGAAAGGCTATGGAAATCCTGGATGTATACAAATACGGTGGGAATAAGGAGAGATGCTGGTGGTACAAATACAGTACAAATAGCACTTGAAAAAAAAGACATAAAAAATGGTTCACTTCAGGACTTAAACTGAGGTTTAGCTTAAATTCAGCTCACTCAACATTAGTTTGACAGTGAATACAAAAATATACAGGTATTACAAAACTATACAGGTATTCAAGGGCAGGCTTTAAGATGGTTTAGATCCTACCAGTCGCTACCACTTTGTTTATTTGAACAGGGAGTCGTCTCAATTATCACCAGTAAAGTATGGAGTGCCACAAGGATCTGTTCTAGGTCCTCTGCTATTTTTAATATACATGTTGCCCCTTGGTAATATTATTAGAAAAGACAGGATTAGTTTCCATTGTTATGCTGATGATACTCAACTATATATCCCAACAAGACCAGATGAAACTTCTAAATTATCTAAGCTAACAGAGTGTGTTAAAAATGTAAAAGATTGGATGACCAATAATTTTCTCCTATTAAATTTGGATAAGACAGAGATATTACTTATTGGCCCAAAAACAGTACACAGAATCTCTTCGATTACAATTTGCAACTAGACGGATGCACTGTTACTTCCTCTACAGTCAAAAATCTGGGTGTTATATTAGATAGCAACTTGTCTTTTGAAAATCATATTTCCCATGTTACAAAAACAGCATTCTTCCATCTTAGAAACATTGCCAAGCTACGAAACATGATACCGGTTTCTGATGCAGAAAAGCTAGTTAAATGCACATTATTATTCTTTAGCTTGGGTTAAACAAATCAATTTTGCTTGGTTGGAACAGCAGCTACACTTATTATGTCTCTTTTTGTTTCTCTGTAACTAGGAATTACACAAGCTTCGGTCTGGATCCAGAACACCTGAGAAGAGATGATGCCAACCCTGAAACAACCTATAGAACTACCAAATTTTGCTATAAGTTTGATTGCATCATATAATAATTGTTGTTAATAGTGTTCATCGTCTGTTTGATTACGTCTTTAATTGATTTTTCCGTACATTTCTGCCATATGTACATTAACTGACAATCACCACTGATAAGCTACTACTAAATATATTGTAGAAACCTAATTTTCTGTAAAGTTGCTTTGCAACGATTTGTATCGTGAAAAGCGCTATACAAATAAACTTTCATTTAATTGAATATAGACTGATACAAGTTATTGATAAAACCTTCCATAAATTCAAGGCCAAAAGAAAAGAAAAAACATGGTATAGAAAGGGCACAAATAATGACACATTCCTGGGTTTTCAGAAATGATAGTGGAAAAACCATGCAGAAACATGGTTGAACACAAAATGTTTGGATGTTTTCGGTAATTCAGGTAAGTTTTTATTTGTTTCCCACCCCTACAATGAATTGGATTTTAATTCAACTAATTATGTCATAATGTTGGTATGATTTTGGATTTGGGAAATAGTCACAAGTCAGGTGGGACAGGCCAAAATCACCATTTTAACTCTTTCCTCGTTATTGATGGAATTTTCCGGCGTTCCGTGTTTTCACTGGTGTGCGGTAGGAGGCGCTATTGCACATCTTCTGAAAGAGTATTCAATTAGTTACCGAATGAAATGTCGATCCAGGAAGTGGTGGCACGCAAGCTGATGGAAGTGATGTATTCCATCTATGTTTTGATCATCGTTTTGAATCTGATACAGACGTAGTCTTTGACAAAAATGCAATTTTCTCAGATTTTTGGTTCAAAATGCTACTATTTTCATGAAACCAACCCACATTCAAGTGTTGATAAAAATGATTGCATGAAGCTAGAATAAAACAGATATTCATACAACAAAATATTCTGGGGGCCATTAAACTTTTGTGAAAATGACCAAAAATGCTGGCAGAGAAAGAGTTAAGAGGTTTAAAGACATTTGATGCATTTTAATCTAAATGTGTTTCATGCTCTGCTAATTGTTTGATCGATGGTCGTTTATCAACCATATCTGATCGTTATTTTTTTAAAGAACATTGAATTTGTGTCTTTATTGCATTATGGTTCTAGGAAACCGATTGTATCCTATTTGTGGAAAGTGGATCTCAAAAGTGAGCAGCAGAAAAGCACAGAGTTACAGTGATCCAGACAGCAGACGGTGTGGTGTGGAGCGTGTTCACTCAGAGGGGAGGATTTGAGTTCAGACTCGATACACGTCCGCTCTGAGGTTCAGGTGCAGTGCTGCTGTGACTGGGTGCGTGTTGTGCCAATCTACACCTGAGCCCCACATAGAGTAACCCTGCTGAGTCGGGACAGGTTATGCTCTCCCTTCCTGTCTTTCACTGACGCTTTCCTACAAGTTTTCTTGACACGACCCAAGTCTATCTTTGGACACTCAGTACACACACACACACACACACACACACACACCTCTACAGGCTCAAACAGACAGATCTTTTCAATAGGCCTTCCTTTTTCCAACAGAACAACTCTTGGCAATTTCTCTGAGAAACAGGGTGAGAGCCAACATTCTCAAAGCCGCTCTCACCCGGACCTGAACTTCATAAATTTCAGCATTGTCTTTATCACCATCGAAGTTATTACACTTCCCATTAGAACACCTGCCAGCCATGTCACAACCAACATTAAAATTATATATGGGATCAGAAATAGATTAAACCAAGGGAGGAAACGGATGCATATTTTCTATTTTTTTTTCTGTTCTCTTCCACTCCTAAAAATGTGCTCGGCATACCAGGAGAACAAAGGTTAAAATTCTCTCCTGCTCAACATCCGGCGTTCTTCGACATTATCATCTTAAACTCAAAGTTTGCCAAATAGATCATTAGACAGCAATGAATCACTGTTTGTAAAGTTTGCTTTTTTGCAAAATTTCAAACCAAAGGACAGTTTCATAATCTGCACAGAATGCAATGAAATGCAAGATGTATTTGGGTCAGTGACACAATGTTCATTATTTTGGCCAGATCTAGCCTGTAACACTAGGCTTTTTTTTTAACACTAGGCTCAGATCCTCAGAGGCGGCAGCCAGTGAGCACTAGGATCCTCTCCGGCGTGATTTCAGCGTGATTTCAATACATACCTGCACCATACTTAAAACTGTTATGTATTATAAGCATTCAGATGACTCTTCACAAAAATACAATTTATTTCTTAACATGTAAAACTTTAAATTAGCACCAACTACTGAATGCACTTTCACTGACATTAAAGGGATAGTTCACCCGAAAATGCTAATTCTCTCATTAATTGCTCACCCTCATGTCGTTCCAAACCCGTAAGACCTTCGTTCATCTTCGGAACACAAATGAAGATAGTTTTGATGAAATCTGAGAGCTCTCTGACCCTCCACAGACAGCAAGGGTCCTACCACGGTCAACATCGACAAAATAGTGGATTTGACATCAGTGGTTCAACCGTAATTTTATGAAGCTATGAGAATTATTTTTGTGCGCAAAAAAAAATAAACAAAAAGAACTATTCAACAATTGTTCTCCCCTGACTTACCATCTACCCCCATTATGGAGAGTACCACAATGCTTGCGCGTGCATTCCTCTGCTCGTAAACAAGGCACAGCGAGTGCGTGTTCTACGTCAGCAGCATCACGCGCATGCATCATATTCCTCTCGATAATGGCAGTAGATGGTAAGTCAGGGGAGAACAATTGTTAAATAAAGTCGTTATTTTTTGTTTTCTTGTGCACCTAAAATATTCTCATAGCTTTGTAAAATTACGATTGAACCACTGATGTCCCATGGACCATTTTAACGATGTTCTTATTACATTTCTGTGCCTTGACCGTGGTAGGACCCTTGCTGTCTATGGAGGGTCAGAAAGCTCTCAGATTTCATCAAAAATATCTTCATTTGTGTTCTGAAGAAGAACGAAGGTCTTACGGGGTTGGAACGACATGAGAAATTAATTACAGAATTTTCATTTTTGAGTGAACTATCCCTTTAATTTCAATTAATTTGACATAGATGGTATAACTGTCCTGAGAAGATAATCGATCGTACAATGTCTCCTTAAAATGTATATAAGGTTATTTACAATAAATGATTAGCTTATAAATGATTAACTCTGACAAATCGAAACCAACAAGCTTTTATTTTTTTTTAACAAATATCATTAATTGCATAGTGTTTCGGGACTTGAAATGGTAACATGCATAGGTAAAATTATATGATATTTTAAGAGACCATTTGGTGTTATTACCCCCCATATCGGCCTATGTTAGTTTCACTACATGACGTTTTTCCCTAAGTAAAAGGTTACTACAATTAAAGCATGCTCATCGTGAACTGTATATTTTACATTATGTAGGCTACGGATTGCATTTTAATGTATTTAAAAAATATATAAATAATAATAATAATAATAAAATGTTTCTATATTAAAATATTACATATATTTTACTTGATGGTTAAGCACTCATACACACAAAATAAAGGCATACAAAACCACTTTGTAAACAGAATGAAGAAACTTTTTATTGAATATAGATTTGATATGTACAAAGAGGCTTCATGTATATTTTGACACATCAGGTAAAAAATATGTGTAAAAACCATTTTCACTCTGCATACAGGAATCAAACACCATAGTACCTACGACGTACATAGACAACAAAATGTCATACAAATACATTAAAATGGGCAGATTACTCGTTGCTTTCTTTTAATGATTAAAACAAATGCTGTATGATCAGAGAAAGACAAAGGAATACAATAATTTCATTAAAAAAAATATGTGCATTTGGCGACGCGTTAAACTTTCAACATACAAAAACATCCCTCTTCACAGGCATTTCCCACCAGAAATGTCTACAATGTATACAATGTGATAAAAAATATGAGAGCTCTCTGACCCTCCACAGACAGCAAGGGTCCTACCACGGTCAACATCGACAAAATAGTGGATTTGACATCAGTGGTTCAACCGTAATTTTATGAAGCTATGAGAATACTTTTTGTGAGCAAAAAAAAATAAAAAAAAAAAAATATTCAACAATTAGCACTAGGATCCTCTCCGGCGTGATTTCAGCGTGATTTCAATACATACCTGCACCATACTTAAAACTGTTATGTATTATAAGCATTCAGATGACTCTTCACAAAAATACAATTTATTTCTTAACATGTAAAACTTTAAATTAGCACCAACTACTGAATGCACTTTCACTGACATTAAAGGGATAGTTCACCCGAAAATGCTAATTCTCTCATTAATTGCTCACCCTCATGTCGTTCCAAACCCGTAAGACCTTCGTTCATCTTCGGAACACAAATTAAGATAGTTTTGATGAAATCTGAGAGCTCTCTGACCCTCCACAGACAGCAAGGGTCCTACCACGGTCAACATCGACAAAATAGTGGATTTGACATCAGTGGTTCAACCGTAATTTTATGAAGCTATGAGAATTATTTTTGTGCGCAAAAAAAAATAAACAAAAAGAACTATTCAACAATTGTTCTCCCCTGACTTACCATCTACCCCCATTATGGAGAGTACCACAATGCTTGCGCGTGCATTCCTCTGCTCGTAAACAAGGCACAGCGAGTGCGTGTTCTACGTCAGCAGCATCACGCGCATGCATCATATTCCTCTCGATAATGGCAGTAGATGGTAAGTCAGGGGAGAACAATTGTTAAATAAAGTCGTTATTTTTTGTTTTCTTGTGCACCTAAAATATTCTCATAGCTTTGTAAAATTACGATTGAACCACTGATGTCCCATGGACCATTTTAACGATGTTCTTATTACATTTCTGTGCCTTGACCGTGGTAGGACCCTTGCTGTCTATGGAGGGTCAGAAAGCTCTCAGATTTCATCAAAAATATCTTCATTTGTGTTCTGAAGAAGAACGAAGGTCTTACGGGGTTGGAACGACATGAGAAATTAATTACAGAATTTTCATTTTTGAGTGAACTATCCCTTTAATTTCAATTAATTTGACATAGATGGTATAACTGTCCTGAGAAGATAATCGATCGTACAATGTCTCCTTAAAATGTATATAAGGTTATTTACAATAAATGATTAGCTTATAAATGATTAACTCTGACAAATCGAAACCAACAAGCTTTTATTTTTTTTTAACAAATATCATTAATTGCATAGTGTTTCGGGACTTGAAATGGTAACATGCATAGGTAAAATTATATGATATTTTAAGAGACCATTTGGTGTTATTACCCCCCATATCGGCCTATGTTAGTTTCACTACATGACGTTTTTCCCTAAGTAAAAGGTTACTACAATTAAAGCATGCTCATCGTGAACTGTATATTTTACATTATGTAGGCTACGGATTGCATTTTAATGTATTTAAAAAATATATAAATAATAATAATAATAATAAAATGTTTCTATATTAAAATATTACATATATTTTACTTGATGGTTAAGCACTCATACACACAAAATAAAGGCATACAAAACCACTTTGTAAACAGAATGAAGAAACTTTTTATTGAATATAGATTTGATATGTACAAAGAGGCTTCATGTATATTTTGACACATCAGGTAAAAAATATGTGTAAAAACCATTTTCACTCTGCATACAGGAATCAAACACCATAGTACCTACGACGTACATAGACAACAAAATGTCATACAAATACATTAAAATGGGCAGATTACTCGTTGCTTTCTTTTAATGATTAAAACAAATGCTGTATGATCAGAGAAAGACAAAGGAATACAATAATTTCATTAAAAAAAATATGTGCATTTGGCGACGCGTTAAACTTTCAACATACAAAAACATCCCTCTTCACAGGCATTTCCCACCAGAAATGTCTACAATGTATACAATGTGATAAAAAATAGTAGATAAGCAGCCAGCACCAAAAAAAAAAAAATAATGATAAAAACCAGCTGCTGTTCTGGAAGTTTGTAGATACAATATTAAAAGCACATCATGTTGTACCACAGAACCAGAACAATTTTGGGAGGAAGTACCAAAGTCAGAGAAGAATAGAGCAGATATACTGAACGTTTTCCACAATGAATGGATCCGAGACGCCAGGCGGACTCATTTTAAGCGACTTGGAGGAGAGTACATCAGTCAATGGGCCTGGCTTTCCCTTTTGTGAGAGCTTACTGAGCTCTTTTAGCTTTAGCTCTGAAAAATGTGGCCAAGTGTTTCATGTGCCTGCCAAGATACAGTTCATAGACAAGAGAGAGTCATGTTACAGGCACTGGTGATACACACAATCCCACGCAAAACCCACACACATACACATATCACAAAAAAACAATTCTTTATATATATATATATATATATATATATATACACACATACACACAGCACACATAAAATCACATGACATTTGTTAGAGTGGTTTGGATTTTTGAACGAACAGTTAAACGGCAGCTAGTTTTAAAGGGATAGTCATGGAAAACTTTACTTTCTCTCATTCACGATGATGTTTGAAGAATGTCCTGGAATTGCTTTTTTTTATAACATACAAAAAATAGCTAAATAAAAGCACATAGTGCAATTTTATTGTAGAAGCTCAAAAGTCATATGGACAAATTTACTTGCCTTTTTTTTGTCCATTTTGGCAGCTCTTTTGAGAGAAAGTGTGGACTGCACTTTGTGTTTCACAGAAAGAAAAGCAAACATGTTTGGAACGACATGGGAGAGAGTAGATGATGACAACATTTTCATTACTAGGTGAACTGGTCCTTTAAAGGTTTGCAACTGTATCCGTGGCTACTGCGGCGTCTGCTTTAACCTGAGCTTTGTGTGTTATAGTGGAACACGTGTGCGAGCAACTGCCCATTAACCTGTGTGATAAAATAAAAACTAAAGTGCTGAACAGAACTGGTCTTTGCCTGAGCCACTGAAACCAAAGACGGTTTGTGTGAAGGCAAAGGTCAGAGTCACACCCACACCTACTGGGTTTAAAACTAATGCGTCCACACACACACAAGCACACTGCCTTGAAGTAACATGTATACAGTCTTGATGGGAAGCATTAAAGTCCAAATAGACACTAAATACTATCTTAACACATGTTCCTGGTGTTAACATGTAAAATTAATCTGTGAACATTATCCATTAAGAAAAGTTTGTAATCTTTCATCAAAATGTAAAAACATGCTCCACTTTTAAATTGATTTTCCATTGTGGCTGACTTCATCAGTCCCTCTTATTTTTAAGCCCCTCCCCTCCAACCACTCGTCATAGTCACCTTATTTTTCCCGTTAAGAGCGGGCACAGCCATTTGTCAATTTAATGTGTCTGGCTTCCTGTGTCATCTGCTTCCAACTATTCTTAGCTGTACAAAACAGCTCATTTTGCTGCTTGATATTGCAAACTGGTGTTTCTTACCATATTATTGCAATGTGTTATCTTAATTATAAATACACTGGGTTGAAGCACAAACAATTTAACCATTTAATGCACTTTGTTATTCTTCTCGTTATCGTAATGAAATGGAATTCTCGCATATTCTCAGAAAACAGCTTACTTCCGCATTGGAAAATATGGTGGATAGTGAAACATTTTCACAATACCACTGATTCCTAATGAAGAAAATTACGTTTGATCTCATTAGCTATTTTTCTATCCAAAGTTGCCGATTTAACTTATTCACAAAATTACAATATCGCATAAAACATTTGCAAATAAAACTGTTTCCATCCCATGTGTTCAAGATAAAAAAAAATCTCCAGCGAAACTGGCGCAAAGTATCAATAAAAAATGTATTTGTTAAATGTGTTTCCATCGTTGTTTATGCATGTATTCTTATCGGATAAAGAAATTATTATGCAGATTATGTGTTTGTTTGTTTGTTTTAATGCACATTTAGGAGCATCTTGGCGTTTCTTTGTCATATCCCAAAATTCCCATAAAATTAGTTGGATGAAAACATAGCTATTGAATGACAAACTTTCATGTTGACTTTCAAGTCAAGATTTTGTAATTATGTAAGTTTTTGTAGGCCTAGTTTATGTAAAGTTTATGTAATTTTCTGTTCTGATATTAGCACCAAACTAAATTATTTACTCTTCAGGAAGTATTTAAACAAATTACAAAACATTTAAAAAAAAAAAAAGTTTGAATTAATTCCCTAATTCCTGAATTCCCGGTCCGGGATCTGTACATTTGCCAGTTTAGTAGTGGAGGAACAGAGCCCACTAACAGAAGCAGAAGAATCAATTATGAAGTGAGTGGAGATGGGAGGCGTCACATGAAGAGCAACTGAGAAGTATGACGGGTTAATGGAGGTTTCCGTAGCAGAGAGTTGGAGGGTTGTGGGGTCATGACCTTTCTGCACTCTATTAGCTGAGTTCAGCTACACTGCTGGAGTACATGGGCTAACACACTCGCCCTGAACACATACTGTACACCTACACCCACAAAACTCTCATTAGTGTAACGCATCCACATTCTCAGTGAAGATACTAATGAAATATTTAAACTGTAAAATATTTACACATCATTGATATGTTGTACTAAATTTATGCTGTTTTTGTTTTATTAAAAAATTAAAATTTTCCATTTCTATTATAATAAAGTGAAAATGATTGAATTACTGTTCTTAAAATGTATATACATGTTTCTGTGGCTCAGTGGTAGAGCATTGCGTTAGCAGCGCAAAAGGTTGTGGGTTCGATTCTCAGGGAACACACATACTGGTAAAAAATGTATAGCCTGAATGCACAGTAAGTCGCTTTGGATAAAAGTGTCTGCTAAATGCATTTATATATATATAGGTCTTTATAGACCTAGAAACTAGCTTAATTTTTTAAAGCTAAATTTTGCATTGTTTCTTTTGATTTTTGTGGTGAAATATGACAAGTGTCTCAGCACACTTGACAAAAACAAGATATGTAGGTCACAATATGGTGGAAACAACCATGTATCAAAGCCTCGGGCGACTGTCATGTGATTGTCAAGAGTACCTAGTGCCATAACATCAATGAATTGAACAAACACACACACACATTTGTCAAAAGCAGGAATGGGTGATGGATAGTTGACAAAGATCTTCAGTGTGTACAAAGAGTTCATACTGGAGTAAAAAAAAAAAAAAACTCAGAAAAACCTCCAAAACCAATTACCCAGAATTCTCCATTCAGTCTCCATATTATAGCTCTGTCTCTCGCCATTCAATATTATTGCTGTCACATAGTTTTTCCTACAGTTTTGATCTCTCATCTCAGGAGTAGAAGGGGCGGCCCTTCTCAGGGGTCTGTAGACGGTTGAGCCGGGCGAGTTGGGTGGGCGAGGGTGGCACGTCTTGTCGGTAGGGGCCTTTGGGTGGAGCAGGAACAGGGGTTTGGCCTGGGGTTGGTGTCTCCTCCATAGTAGGTAGCTTGGTTTTAGCCTCCTGCTCCTTTCGTCTCTGTTCCTGTCTAAGGAGCTCTTGGGTCTCCAGGAGGACACGAGCGTTCAGGCCCGTGGCGGCGGCGCCCAGGTAGCCATTGGCAGTGCGGGATCCCTGGTAGCTGGAGTAGCGCGGGTTCTCTTTGGCGGACTGAAAGACCTCGCCGGGAGGATAGACTTTATCCCAAGAGTCTTGAGACACGGTGCTAGGGTTTTTACGTGGTTGTCTGTGTGGAAAAAAGAATGAAAGGTCATAAACGGAGACCAAAACGGTAAAAGAAGGACCCGTGTCAAATCTAGACTCGAGAGTGGGCTCTTTTGACTTGGGCCAGTAAGTAACCACCAAGAAATCATACTGTAAAGCCCAAGTTTGCCACACACATCCTAAAAAATGAGGCCAAAATATTTTGATTGCCCCCCTTGTGGCTGGCTGCAGTATAGGTCATGAACCCTGCCCTCTTCGAGATGTGAGCCAAACTAAAAAATCTAATTACTCTTCAATTAAATTTTACCCAAACATGGTTTCTGTCATTTAAGGTAGTTCTTATTACGCAGATGTATGTTCAAGTGTTTGTTTTTCTAATAAGTGTGGTTTTAGTTAGTTATTTGATTTGATAAAAACAGGGTGTGGCATCATGATTGTGAGTTTGTGAGAGTTTGGACAGGACTTCGATAATGCGGCTCCACTTTACGAATCCAAATGACGTTGTCGGCACAAGATGACAGTGGCCATTTCTGGGACATTTTGGCTTAATTTTTATACATTAGGAAGGAAATAAAGATTTGTTGTCCATATTTGCTTTACAGTCTATTGTGAAGCCTTAAACATCACCTACAATACGCTAACATTGTGGTGGTGAGTTGTCCAAGACAAGCGGCAGTCACATGTTCTCCAGAAAATGTAAAAATCTAGTTCTGTGCTGTACACAAACAGTTAAACACTCTTTTTGAGACCAGCTAGCGTACTTAACATCAAGAAAGGAAATAACAGTTTCCTTCAATGTCCATCCATACCACCCAATCAACTAATGCACATCTGACAGACCGCCAGCGTTAGATCCCTTTCTTGCTTAAAGGAACAAGGGAAGAAATATCCAACCTACAAATTTCTTTGTCAACGTTGCAGCCATTGTGAGGGGTGTCCACTCAGACTGTGTCCATCTTCCCTGTGCTATGTTATTAGGATCCATTAAGTGGGAATGTGAAGAAGCTAACATGCCACATCCCATTGCCTCATGGGTAAATGAAGCCCCACTCACACCTCACTGGCTTTGCATGCTTAAATGCATGTGTATGCGCACACTTCTGTTGGGCTTCACACAAGGAGTGCTTTCAAAAGTTGCAATTTCAAAAGTACAAATGTTCTAGTATTGTCTAGAATTCAAGATGAGGTGGTGAAATAAGGCGTGTTTACATTGTTTGTCACTAGCATGATGCTAGCGTGATTGCTCGGTGGTTGTTTACTTGCCCAACTCTAAAAAAGGCCAAGTGTCTGTTTTATTATGGACCCGCTTTCTGTCTTTTCGGCCAATAGCAGACAGGAAGACTATTTGGGAAACCTGTTTGAAAACAACCATTATTTTTGTAATTCTGATGGCAGTGGCACAAAAAAACTAAATTTCACCTGTAGATAAAGTAATGTGAAATGATAAGCAGTATCTTTATGATGATGTCATATCACAACATCTTAGAAGTATTTTACTCTTTTTTTTTGCTTTTTTGTAAGAGCTACAGTTTTTGTGAGTATCTGTATCGATCGCTAGGCAACAACTGTCCATTTGATTGCTAAGAAAAGTAATAGCACACCACTCTTCAACAAGCTGCATGATTTGAGGCATCATTCATTCAATATGAAACAAATTACACTGGAAAATGTAATACTTATGCTTTGAGGTTTAGAACAAACACCTAACGTTTAGTATGAACAAATATAATAGTAATTTTTGCCCTGGTAATCACCACTGAAACTCATAGTTTCATGCACTATGGTCATATTATTTGGATAATAAATAAAAAATCAGTGGGGTTTGAAAATGAATACAGATTACATTCAGGACAGATTGTGTAAAGCATATAATTTAAAGTCAAAGGCCATGAACCTAGTATTTTCAAATGCACGGAAAGTGAAATTGACTGGACACCAATAAAACTGTGTTGATTACAGTACATTGTCGTATTTCATTTATCGGTAAGATGCATTTTGTTCATATAGAATGAATGCAAGCCATTCAACCTCATACTAAGAGCAGATCCCAGCAGAACACAGAACAAAAACTGAGAGAAGCACATGGCACTTCTCACAAGAGCCAATGGTGTTAGGTAGAAAAAAATATTAAGAAGAAAAGAGCATCTTCATGCTCTTACAGTGACGTCTGCGTTGTTATTGAAACTATTGAGAAAATGGTGACTAATTATCACCTTAAAAACATATGTAAAAACAGACAGCTAGAAGGAAACTTGAGCTAAGATACACAATATATCTGGATTTTCTTTTTCATGCCATATTGTGAATATAGTCAAGGCTAAAGGCTGTTGTTTGCAATTGCATAACAGTAAAACATGTCTTATTTTCAAGTTTAAAATACTCCTTTCCCAAGTTAATATGTAGAGACAACTATAAATACAACATTTGTAGATTCACCTTCTTGAAAAAATGTGAAAACACAGAATCTCGACCAGCCCAACATAGCAACAGCTCAACCAATGGCATGAGTTTGGGGCGGGGCTTTCTGTCTGTTCGACCAATAGCAGATGGGGAGACTATTTGTGAAACCTGTTTGAACACAGTCATTATTTGTGCAATCCTTATGGCAGTGGCGCAACAGCAACACACTTCACCTGTAGATAAACTGATGTGAAATAAGTTTCATGCCATATTGTGAATATAGTCAATGCTAAAGTACAACATAACAGTGAAATGTGTCATATTTCAAGTGTATGTATAATATGTAATATGTAGAAACAACTGTAAGTAAAACATTTGTAGATTTATTTGAAAGATTTGAAAGCACTGTGGTGCTATCTAAACACTTTTCTCAATGTTTGAGAATCTCGACCAGCCCAACACAGCAACAGCTCAACCAATGGCATGAGTCTGAGGTGTGGCTTTCTGTCTTTTCGGCCAATAGCAGACAGGAAGACTATTTGTAATTCTGATGGCAGTGGCACAAAAAAACTAAATTTCACCTGTAGATAAAGTAATGTGAAATGATAAGCAGTATCTTTATGATGATGTCATATCACAGCATCTTAGAAGTATTTTACTCTTTTTTTTTTGCTTTTTTGTAAGAGCTACAGTTTTTGTGAGTATCTGAGAAACAGCTGGTGTGCATCACAGTTTATCAAAGGGACAACAGCTATGCACACAGAGAACAATATTATCTCAACACCTTGAGTAATGCTTTCTATCTGTTAACAGAAAGCAGAAAGAGAGGCTGGAACGTGGGATCCTCCTCTTATCGCTGTGAGTGTTGCCATATTATAACGGGCAGCTGTTGCATGAAGTTGTGCTCTGTTTCACACGACTTCCATTACTGCTAATCAGCGTACACTTTGCTTTTCTGCCATTTTCTGTTCCTCCCTTTCTTTCTGTCTAATTCGCATCCCAAAAAAGAATCCCTTCATTAGCCAAGTGCTAAATCTAAACCCACAGTGTAAACACATATTTGGATCCCTGTTAAAGCTTGCTTATAATCCACAATCTGTCCATGTGATTGGTGGAGGGACAGCATTCCAGTAAGTCTTTACATTACTAATGAGTGTGCATCTCTGCCGGGTCCTCCAGAGGACAGGGGTCATTTCACACCAGCTTGACCCTGCTTGACCGACGGTATGAGATTATGGGTGGAATGCATATCAAAGGGCCGCTGTCTGTGTGGAGCTTCCCCCAGAGAAAGTGTCAAAGCTCCGTCAGGAACCATTCGGCGGATTCCTCGTAAAGCCTGAGTTTTCGTCTGAAGTTCGCTCAATATAGACAGCGACATTGACGATGCTTAAAGCAGTGAGAAATAGTGGAAGCTGATTGGTTGAATTGATTAAGTGTCATTATGTCCACGTAGTGTGGAGTAGTGAATGTCAACCTCTCTATCGACCCTAGGACTTTCTCTACTGTCTTGGGAAAGAGAGTGGAAAAGAGAAGGGAAAAAAATGATGGACGAATCTGGGATTTATGATGCAAGGCCCCCCTCCTTTCTTGCGGTGTGTGCTGGGTTTTGTCATTGCTTGAGGGGGGACTAATTCTGTAATTGTACATATCCTGGTTACCCCGTTCACAAAGCCAATAAAAACAAGCTCCATGCATCTAGGTTAGACCACACAGACTGTAGACATTTCCCAATAATTCCAGTTCAGAATACCCACATAACACAATCTTATACTTAGGCAAATTGAATGGCATTAAATTTAAAATAACACATGTATGTATGTATTTATTTATTTCTTTTTATTTCTGTACTGCTAAGTCTCAGGGTTATAGACTTGAACAAACTCTAAACTTAAGCATTAAAAGTGAAATGCATTTTTTTGGACTTCTTATTCTCTTCTTATCCCATTTAAATTATGTTTTCCACAGACACCGTGCTTTTTGCTTATTAATTTTCCCTATATTCTCCCAACACCAAAAAAAATTAATAAATACATACATACCTGTAAATTATAAAATGATTTAATATTTTTTATGAAATTTTAATAACAAAGGTTTTAAATCATTATTATGAATAATTTTTCTTCTTAATATTATTCTTCTTATTATTAATTTATTTATTTTCTCCCTGTACTGGCAAAGCTGCATTTTCAGCATCATTACTCCAGTCTTCAGTGTGACATGATCCTTCAGAAATCATTCTAATATGCTGACTGATTGATTGATTGATTTATTGGTTTTCTTTTTCTTCCTTACTTTTTCCCCCTCCAGGATTCTTTGTTGAACAAAATATCTAAAGAATAGCATTTAATACATTCTTGGTGAATAAAAGTATCGATATATTAAAAAATAAATAAATAAATAAATAATTGATTGATTTAAAAAAAGAAAGGAAACAAAAGAAGAAGAAAAAAAGAAAATGAAAGAAAACAAAATAAAATGACCCCTAGCTTTTGCGTGAGCAAAAATTAGGTAACGTGATCAGACTTCCTTTTTTTTTTTTTTGGCAGACAAAACGGGAGAATGTGTCATAGAGACTACTGCTTTGATGTCAGCCGTCAAAATTTATTTTGTGGCTAACAGACCACCTTAGCACAAAGTTGGCAACACACTTGCATTGTGAAGGTGACATTTTAGCAATAAAAATGCAGTTTTTCCCTGCTGTGCTGTAAATAAACGTACTGAAATATTGAGTGAAACTTTATCAGCAGTGCCTGCAGTCCCCTGCCCCTGTCAGTTAAGTATGTAAAGCTCTAATGTGGGATTTTTTTCTTCTCGTGTCTGTTGGCTGGATGCTTTGCATGAACTGAAGCAGATTAAGAAGATACCAATGCCTGCAAGTAGAAACACCGATATCAAACTCAGCCCGCAGCCAACATTCTAAGCTTTATTGACATTTATGACAAATATGCAAAGGGGAGGGGAAGAAAAAAGAGAGAAAGTGAAGAAAGCAAATAAAACAGATGAGAGACGAGGCTGATATCCATCCGAAAAAAGTGGAGCCCTATAGGCTGCGGTTGCCAAGATAAACTTCCCTCAACAAACAGGTTCTCGGGCTGATCTTTATTAGGTTTAGGAGGGGCTTGTGAGCATGAAGACAGACGCTGTTGCTGTTCTGAAGGCTTAGAGCAAAGACAGAACCGACCGCATGACAATGGGATGACTTCAGCGGAGAAATGCCACCGAGGTCAGAGAGAGTGTGAGAGACGTGGAAATAAGATTGCACGCATAGTTGGGTAATGGCTGATTTACTAGCATGAATTTATTGCTTTGCTCAATAGGCGATCCAGCAACATATGTAGTCGTATTTCAGATTTTTTACTTGAATGTGAGGAATAGCTTTACAAAATGTAATGGGGAAATACTGTAATGGCATCATAATAATGGTATCATATGATTGTTTACGTATCATTTACACTGTACCACAATCTCAGCGTCCCAAAAAAAGTCATTAAAATGATACACTTTCAATAATAATAATAATAATAATAATAATTATTATTATTATTATTTAAATAAATAATACACTACTACTACTACTACTACTACTACTACTAATAATAATAATAATAATAAGTATTATTATTATTATTATTACTATAAACGAAATGGACATATGATAATACATTTTATTTTATTGAATTTTATTTAGAACTGCTTTTCAATTCCAAAGGTCATGCATAAATGAGATGAAGACCTGGAATCCAGCTCTACCAAAAAAGTCCTCTTTTATATGAAAATTGTAGAATGAATGCATGGTTTTAGTGCTTTAGACAAATTGTTCATTTAGTGTTATTGTGAGAGAAAATGTGTGCTTAACAGATCTGAGAATGTGAGATATGTTGTGCAGTGGTGTCTCTGTGTGGCTTTCCTTACCGCGGTAAGGAGTTGTATTGCCTCTGGGCTTGCGTGTAAGAGTCTCTGTCCTCTCTCTGTTTCTGCATTTGGTCCTCCACAGAAACCGAGTGCCGCCCCGTCGGTGTATAAGAACCCGTGTTGGCCTGAAATATGAAAATACATATTCCGGGTTACATGCAAATATATGTAAAGCACTTTAAAATTGTGTGTTCGACAGAAAAGAAAAGTCATTCAGAGTAAATGGTGATCCTTTTATGAAATACAGGCTTTCCTGATCTTGTACAGGAAGTTTTTGCACTATATGTTTGCACTGACCAAGTTAACAAGTGTACAAAATATAACAAGCGCAGCATAATTTTATATTTCACGGTCAGGTGGGGGTTTTATAATTGTTGAGGGGCACTTGATCACTACTGATTCTTCCTACAGCGCAAGGTGCGCTAATGAGAAACATGACTACCGCACCCGAACGCAATTAGCCTCGAGTGCACTTGTGCCACAAACAGCTGACATCGCAAAAATGACAAATGCTGCTTTAATGCGGTGAGGCGAGTATTTAAACGATTCATAAGATGGTAAAAACAGAACAATTTTACATTACGGCTATGGTCTAACAGCAAACTGGAGAATCAGGCCATTTTATTCATGTCTGATGAAGGCTGAGCAAAATCCCCAATGAGACACATTTTAATAGCTAAAGGCCTGGTAAATTTCTTTCCTAGCAACATATTAAGCCAACAACAGAGAAAAGGAAATGCTTTTATTGTGAGATAGAAGCAACAATGAAGTAATTATTCACAGTGAGATGTTTTAATGAGATTTGGACTGAGAGGAAACTGCAGCAAGCAAAAATCAGCTGTGTGTGTGTGTGTGTGTGTGTGTGCGTGCGCGTGATATGTCACTAGCCACATACACACTATAGATAAATACGGTTGTCGATCCTCTTCTGTACACACATACAATCTCACTTTCAAAGTTCGACTGTTACCTAAAAATAAATTAAATCATCAAATACCAGTAGCAAAACACAATAAACTTACACAGTACTAATTTAATCACATTTTAATTAAATTGCCGTTCTACCCTGCATGTAGAGACTGATAATTTAAAGTTTATCAGCAGTGCTTATAAAAACATGAAAGCATGACATTTTCATGACATCTCCAGACAGCACATGGCACTTTTTCCCATTAATTACACAGAAATGGTCTTTGTTTCCCCTCTTTTTCAGACGTAGAACAAATACAACAATATGAAGCCCACCTGAACAAACACAAAAAGTGGCCTGATAGAGAGACAGACATAATTATGAAAAATTGACCATATCAATTCTGAGCCAGAAATTAAAAAAAAAAAACCCAGCACAGAAAGCTTGCCGGTTCCAGACTTCCAAATAACTTATAATTCCAGCCTTTAATATCAAAGATGGGCCAGGCCTCCGGTGTACAAGGGGGTCAGAGACACACACACACATGCACCGTGTGTAACAATGTTTACTGCACTATACACTCAACCACTTCCAGAAACCTGCTCCGACATATGGAGTTAATTTAGGAACTGATGCACTTGACTGGGTGAGCACAGGAAAAAAGAGATAAAGAAAGGACAGAATGCAGATGGAGGGAAAAATTAAAGTGGAATGGAAAATGAGTGAATCATTCTGCAAAAATGTATCATAATTAGCAAGTTGTGACAAGACTGAGGTGTCTGTGTCTCAGATTTAAACAGAGAACAAGAAAATAGACAGACACTGTGAAAATGTGAAAGTGACAGCAGCTATAGACAGACACATCATTCCTCTCATCCCTTAGACATTTCACTTTTCTGCTCGAGTGCTTGTACACCAGGGAAGGTTTATCAATTGCATAGCAAGACTCTAGTAATGACTCAGAACACCTTAACAGCATAGCAACTTGCCAATAGGACACCCTAACAACAATATATCCACATAGTAAAAACACTTAGAACACTGTAAAAAGCACCTACCAACAAACTGAAATCACATAGAACACCCTAACGACAGTATATCACCCTAATAACATTCAGAACACCTTAATAAGCTCCTAACAACACCTTAAAACCATATAGAACACTCTAATGACAGTATAACACCATATCAACATTCAGAACACCTTAATAAGCACCTAGCAACACCTTAGCAATCTCCTAGAAGACACTAGTAAATGCATGGCAACACAGTAAAACACCCAGAACACCCTAATGACCACTCAGCAACACTCCTGCAACTACCACCCTACTGCAACACCCTAACGACAGCATAACAATGCATTAACAACACTCTGAAAACCCTAATAGGACACAGTAACAACAGCAAAGCAACACACTAAAACACTTAGAACACTGTAATAATCACCTAGCAACCGTTCAAAACACCTTAACAACAGCATAGAAAGACATTAATATCACATTAGCAACCACCTCAAAACCCCTAAAAACAGCATGCACTAACAACACTGAGAACAACCCCATAACTACAAAGCAACACCCTAGCAACCATCCATAACACCCTAACAATACCATAGCATCACTCTAACAGCACTCAGGACATCCTAATAACTACCTAGAAAACCCTGGCTACATCCTAGCAACCACCAACACAACTAAAACACTCATAACACTCAAATAATCATCTAGCAACACCTTAGCAACACTCCAAATAATCCATCTTAACAACAGCATAGAAATGCATTATCAACTCCCTAGCAACCACCCCAAAACCCCTAAAAATACTAAGAACACCTTCATAAACACATAGTGACACCCTAGCAATCATCTAAAACAACAGCATAGCAACATACTAACAACATTCAGAACACCCTAATATCCACATAAACACATTAGAAACCACTTAGAACACAATTACAACAGTATAGCACCCTAAAAACATTCAGAACACCCCAATAAGCACCTGGCAACACCTTAGAAACCACCTAGAAGACCCTGACGACAGTATAGCACCCTAACAACATTCAGAACCTTTAGCACCAGTTTAGAAGTCATTATAAATCAACATGATATTTCAATCTTAAGTGTTTTTTGAGTCATAAATGGCCCTTGGGTTCTCTCAGACCCGAAACAGAACATGAAGGGTCGAATGTGTATTATGGTGAGATCAGAGTTCAGCTCAATGTTCACAACAGATACACTCCACACATCCCCTGTAGGTAATCTAAATTGTATCATCTAGTGCTAAATCTAGTGAACATGGAGGGATATATAACAGTAGGAAGGTAATCAACATATATTTCACAGGAGGGACACTAATCTCGAGCTGCAGTGGATTTATCTACCCACTGTAGGCTCATTATCATGTTGTGTACTTCTTTTCGCCCACATGCAGCAATTGTTCCCTGAGCTTACAGTGTGTTCCTGCAGTGGTAATTTGGCATTGAGAGATAACCTTGTCTGACCATTGGCCACAGTGGGTCGACTGTACGAAGACAAGAGGTTTTGGATTCCACACTGTGGAAATCATGCCTGGTTTCCTGTGTGGTTTAAAATCAAAGAAAACATGCTGGTTGCTCTGAATCCTGAAATCAATGGCATTCTTTCGAGTCATGAAGGCTGCCTGAATGCTTGCCAGCACCGAGGTCCTTGTAAAAGAGGAGAAAAGCACGTAAATATGGGCCTAAAGAAAGCATTTGTGCTTGTGTGTGATCCAGGAACCGACATAAAACTTCCGACCCTTGTGTGGCCTCCGATTGTCTTAACAAAAGATTGATTTGTATTGGCTGAGACAGGGCGGCAAGCCTCTGGAAGGAACATGCTCTTTAAGACAAACATCTGTAAAAGCCCCTTTGAAAGTCATAGCGAAAAATGCTGGGTGTGATATACAAGGGAGGCATAACAAGACACGTCTAATTGTCTGTTTACCGGTGGAGGTCTGTGACAGGTTCTGGCCACAGGGCGATTATCAGCAATCTGGGTTGGCAGCTCGTCGTCGCACATAAAAACCTGATGACGGGTTTCTTTCAGTCCTCGGGGGGATTGTGAACGCTGAGAACACCTAATGTGCGTCTCGTGTTGTCAGAACTCACGCTGGGTTTGAAGGATTATCTGGGGTGTACTTACCCATTTTTCTTCATAAAGAAATGAAAGGCGTTTGATGTAAAGTTGGGAGTTTTGGCACATAGCTACATATTTAAAAGGCAATCAATCATTGTTTCATGCCACTTTGATTATCTGTTGCACTTGAGGGACACTTCTGAATGGTGTAATGCACGGTATTTATAATCAAAGCTATAAATAACAACTGGCAGGCTTTGAAATGCTAAAGAAACCTCCAAAACATGCTGAGTACCTGTAGCTAGATGGTCACAAGTGTTAATTAGACAAGTGCTTTTCATAGGCATTTTATAACACTTAATGAAACTACTGTGCAAAACGCAATACTGTAGTGCAGTGATGGTATCAAATGATAATAGCACACCATGATACTGTATGATTATTATATATATATATATATATATATCTTAGAGAGCGAAGGAGAACTGAGGAAGGAAATCCTCAAAAAAATGGGTGAAAAAAACGAATTGAGAACACAAAGAGGTAAAACATTAAGCTTGCAAAAATATGGAGCACCAAGAGAAAAAAAAACAAAAAAACAAAGTACAGCATACGGCTCAGCAATTCAGGATACGGATGAATTACAGAGATGTCATCTCTGTGGGGAGCTGATACAGGAGGCTAAGCCTCCATTGATGTTGATAGCTTCTAATTTACTCTCCCTATTCAATCCTCCCTTACAAAAGAAGACAAATCTTTCTATCTGTTCGGTGGAGTCCATGAACACTCCAACACCACTGCACATGATTAGTCTCAGCGTATGCTTGACATCAGGTGTTGCGTGGGTTATAAATACCTCCAGGCATGCATCAACGTCAGCCACGGGGCCGGCTAAACAAGACCTCATGAAGACCTGCAGCAATTTGCGTCAATAAAGCGGCAGCAATTAGAACAAATGCACCCGTAAGCCAAACAATGGAGGTGGGTGAGGAGGCGGCAGAGTATGAGGGGAGGATGATGAGGGATCGCTTTCCCCAGCCTCTTGTTTATGCATCAGATTAAAGGTCAGGCGGTATGCAACTTAAAGCCAGCTTAGAGGATGGGCCCATGTTGTTTGAGAGATAGCGCTCAGTCAAGCCTCTCCTCCTGGAGACGTCTTCATGTTTATTTTCATCTCTCCTCCGTAAAGAGAGATTCAAGGGGGAAACAGTCTGACAGTAAAGCAATTAAAGGCAGAGGAAGATAAAATATCCATATGCCACAGCATTTAACAAGGCAGCAGTTTCATTCTCCCAATACAATGAGACTCATTCGATATCTGTCTGTGTTCTCTGACTGAAAGGTCATTTTGCGCTTGTCCGCACCCTGTTTGCTCGGCCTTTCCCCTTCCTTTTCTCCTTCGTTGTATTCATTTCGTTGTCTACGCACACCCTTTCCCACTCATGACTCTCTCAATATGCTGAATAACACCTTTTGCCTGTTTACTTTACAGCCCCAGAAAGCAATTTCTCTGAAGACAGAAGGTTATTGTTGCATATTAAACTCTCTGAATCGAGTGTGATGCATGGGTAGCACTGACATCAGAGGCGTCTGACTAAACAGGGTTTCTCACCTGTTCTTGCTCAATGAAAACTCGATGTGGCAGTATCGAGATTATGCCTAGTTAAAACCATAACGGAAGGAGGGAAGAAAAGAAACCAAAGAGGCAGAACCCCACTGGGAGACATCAAGTGAAGCGATCCAAGTTAGTACCATGTGCTTTATGGATACAGTGCATGTAGTTTGGCAGAGTGATTTGGTCTAGAAGTAGAATGCTATGGGAATGGGAAAGATGAACGGATCCAATATTAAGTCTGAAGTTGTAAATCTTTTGCTTATAAACTCTGCCGAGAAGCATCTGGGACGGTGATGTATGACTGCGCTCGTTTCTTTGTGTTTTTGTCTTGTCTTTGAGTTGGTCATGATGCACTGAAAAATCCAGGACAAAAAATCATTCACTCACCCTTATAAAATTCCAAACCTGTATGATAATCATTCTTCTGTGGATTTTTTATTTTTTTTAATAAAATAAAAGTCAATGGAATCCATTGTTGTTGAGAAACTCGTACAGGATTAGAACAACAGCAGGGTGAATAAATTATGACAGAATTGTACTTTCTCAGGCAAACTTTCCCTTTAAGTGACTAAATAGTTTTGACATAGTTTGTACATGTTTTTAGCTGGTTTTAGCAGGTCAACCGGATTTCTAACTGGTCCGAGCTGGTCCTTTATTGTCATTAACTGGTCTCTATGGTTGATCAAATGGAATACCAGCTAGTAGAACCATCAATTAACCAGTTACCATGTTTCAAAATGCTTGACACCCCTTTTTGTCCCCATCAAGGATCTCTGGTTTTGTCCCCTATAGTGTACTTGATGTAAACGTCTCAGGTTACTTATGTAACCATGGTTCCCTGAGGAGGGAACGAGACACTGCGTCCTCTAGGTTTCTTGCCATGCTGCGGACGCAAGCTTCAGACGAAGAAGTGAATGATGTGTAGCTCCCGGCGCCGATTTATACTGGAGTCGCACCGGTAGTGACGTCATGGCTGTCGCCGGCCAACGAGGTGGTGTTTTTTCAATGTATGCTTCAGACACGGGTCACGACGAGGCGTTCCCCATAGCGACCCCTAGAGGACGCAGTTCGAAGTTCCCATGAAAGGGAACTTGTGGTTTGTGTCTGTCAGGTCTGTGAGAATGTAAGATGTCCCATTTGACATTTACATTGGATAACAGTGCCAAAGGCCTTAGGGCGACAATTGGGACAGGGTCTACGTGCCAGCATCTGGATTTAGAGATGATGCAGCCATTCTACTTTTTTCAGTGATAAATTCAACTTTACATATTTTCAACAAAACAGAGAGAGAGAGAGAGAGAGAGAGGAACACGCATTGGTGATTCCGAGTCTCTGCTGAATACCCAATTCCTTTTATCAGATTGATATTCTGTCAGACTATCTAGCTTCGTTCCATGTCCTCCAAATCTTCATAGGAGATATGGGAGATGAAAAGAGGGGTTTGCTGGTGCCCTCAGTCATATTGCATCAACTCAAAGCTTAAGTCATATTAATTCTATACCCCTGTGGACTCAATTCCCTTCAAAGACTGTCATATCTATTGGCTCCCTTCATAGATCTGTACAGACAGCATGGGCAGATTAAATCAGAATTACTGCTGGTCATTTTCAGGGATAAAACGAAATTTAGCTTTTTATCAATCTATACAGGAAAGCAATGCTCATCAGACAATCTGCAATACATCACAACAGAGCCCAGTCAGACTCAACAACAGACTTTTAATGTGAACGCAACTTTTTTTGGTCCGCTGAGTTTGAAGTTGTTTTATTCTCCTTACATTTGTGTTAATTCATCATTCTTCTGAGTTTTCCTTTCTTCATCACTGCCTGCTTTCCTTTGTCTCATTTATCTCTTTTATCTTCCCCCAGCTCTTCCTTTTCCTCTTGATCGCTTATCCTTTATTTCTGTTGCTTTCTTTCATTTTATTGCTCTGTGAGGCCTGGCAGTGAATCAAAGTTTGACCATGTTCTCATACTGAATGAGTGACAGGTGCATATTTGATAAAGGGGGCGATAATGCTACAGGCTTTGGGGTCTCTGACTTCACCCACGTTTCCCCTGACTGATGACCCCATGTCTTCTGCCAAGTGCCCCGCTCCCACAGGGTTGCTGCTCCCTAAAAAGCAGCCCTGCTGTGGATGAGAGGCGTGCTTTTGTTCCTGTCTCCCCGTTCCTGTTTCTCTCTGCAGCCTCTAGTGCTCCTTTCAGAGATACAAACAGCGTGACAAAGAAGCGGGCCGGCCCGATTAGAGAGGCTGGAGATTCGTGTATGCTGGCGTAGAAACCCTTAAGTGCGTGGCGGGGGTCCTGATGAGTGCGCTTGGACCCCCATTGGGAAGTCTGAGGCGGAGCCCCGGTTACTTCCTGTATGTGAGCACCTGCACACATACCTTCCCTGAGTTCATGTGGAGGGCTTCTGTAAGGAATAAAGAGGAGATGATAAAGCAAGATGAGATGGCAAAGAAATCTTTCATTTCTGAAATGCACACAGACACTCTCTTCCTCACGTATAGAACCGCGGATGTCCACAACGACTGCGCTGTAAGACACTGACAGAGACTACATGTTTGGTTTCGCTGTTCTCACCGACATGCCCTCTCAGTCTTTTTTCAGTTTCAGGGTGAGACTAAACCTTGCACCTGTTCCTCAGTGTGAGAAAGTTCTTTAGTCTGGCTAACATTCAAATGCAAATCACACATGCAAAGCAGACAATGGCAACTGCTGAGAGTCAAACTTCACCGGGTCTCATGTCTTAACACTTAGTTTGCATAGTAACACTTAACCTGCTGCTGAGTTATTTAACTTGTTTTTTTAGGCTTAAACTTTGTACTTGCACTTGAAAAACCACAATCCTGGAGTGTTGTGCATAATTGCTACACTGTAAAAAAATATTTTAAGTGGTTTTAACAGTAAAAGACTAAAAATGCTACAGTAAAAACCTGTTAATTGGTTAACAGTAAGTTTCCATACTATATATGGTGAATAAATGTAATTACATTTAATGTAATTTTACAGTAAAATAATGTTAAAAATACGGTTTTTGGAAGTGAAATAGAAAATGTTATTGTATAATTTACAGTGAAAAACCGTAAATTGACACTCCCAGAATTCCCTGCATGACACTTCATATTTGATAGTTTTTTTTTTTGTTGAAATAAAATGTTTTTGTTTCTTCTTAGTTTTTTCTTATCAGTTGTGTACATTAGGGTTTAATCTTACATCTAATGTTGTTAAATTAATGTTATTGCATTATTTCAGTATCATGTGTGTTACCGTGATGGTGTTTAGTGTTTGTGTGAACGAGACTGTGCACCTTCTATATATAAATATTGCCCTCCTCAGCTCGTAGAAAAGCTGTTTGTGATGAGCTTTGGTTCATCGAGAGACTTTCTCATCACCACTAGTTTTTGGTGGTTATCAGTGCATTACAATGGTTCAAAACAGATATTAGTACTTCAGTATGTTGGTTTATTGATATTACATCAGTTAATGAAATACGGTATTTTATTGTGAATTTAAGTTAAGTCTGTAAAACCTTAAATGTCGCTACCATATTTTTTACGGTGAAGTTCTGGCAACCACAGCTGCCGGTATTTTATCGTAAATGTCACAGATTTTTTTTTACAGTGTACAGTTGTTTTTTTCTTACTTGTCCAAGTCAAAGGTGCCCATCCTCAAGTCTCTGTGAAACTCTGACTTCCAGTGCAGGAGGGAATGAAGCCAGACGCGAAAATCACAATTCTGACCACTTAGAAAAGTAATAGCACTCCATTCCTCAACAATCCACATGATTTGATGTGTCATGTCTGTAGCACAAATGGGATGAGTTACATTCAAAGTTAATTGCTTGGGGTTAGGAGTTTGTTCAAACTGTATGAGCAAAATAAACACATTTTCTCAGGTTGCACTTGATTCTTTTGGTTGTATGACATTAGTTGTGACCAGCACAACAAACAAAGAATGAATTCTTCAAAACAACCTCATTTTCAAATTTTTTAAAGTTGCTGAACTACAACACTCACTAGAAACTTACTAGAAAGGCTCAACATCTGAAAAAAAATAATGTGCCACACAAATGTGAAGAAAAGGCCAGACAGAAGGAGAAACTTAAAGCGAGTGACAGAAGAAAAGTAACATAATATATAGCAATAGGAAAATGCAGATGCCAACTACTCGGTCCACTAGCATCACAATGCTTTCCCATCAGCCTAAACTGGCAGTGCAACTACTGCTATAAAGCCATGGTCTCCACACCATAACAGCTGTCAGTAATTAGTAGTGATGATTACAAAAGCTCTCTCATTGGTGTAGATGGCAGATCGTGCCCTGGCCAATTTGATTGCGATTACTTCCTGTAATAGCTGGTGGCCACACCCACCAAGTCTTGCCAACACTGAACCAACAAAACATGTGATATTAGTATTTCCCAATTCACTATGCTGTCTCACGAGGAACACTCTAAAACTTGACAGTCTGCCAAAATATTGGAGATGCACCACTTTAATCTGAAGATGTTCCGGTAAACAGAGGTATTTGTCTACAGCAACACCAGACCTTTATCAATTATTAAATCCAACCCATCATACTCCTGTGGGGACTTGGCAATCTTACACATTTATGGTCAGTAAAACTAAAAATACAAGCTCCTTTATAGACAATAATGTGTAATGACTTTAGTCCATAAACATTAGGCCCTATGTGAAATACAAATAAAGCACAATTTTTCTAACATAAATGCATAACTAGACTCATTTTAACTTTATGAACAGATATATTCATAAAATCTGCATTGCTGTTATTTTTAGGAATCCATCCCTTCAGGTGTTTTAAAACACCTGAAAAAGCCCCAAACCTCAAACAAGAAAAAAAAGGGATGATGATCTCAAGTTCTCAAAAGAAGTTTGCGTCTAATAATTTAGTTCTGGGAAGTGAGCATTAGAGCAGAGGTTTGACTGGCAGCTGCAGACTCCATAAAAAGAAAGATGAACTTTGAAGTTAAGACCATTAATCCAGTATCATTGATTGGTTGGTGCTTCGAATCCAAAAGAGAGTGGCAGAGAGCTTGCCTAGGCTGTTCAATGTATTCAGGGCCTGATACACATGTCTAAGACCTCACAACCCTTCAGTCTGTCTTCACAGAGGTCTCAATATGCCACTCCAGTTCATTAATCTCAGTCACTGCTGCAGGTGGAGTGGGACACGACTAATGAGACAGACAAAGTTAATTGCTGAATATTTCGATTACCTTTGAAGCACACATCCCACAATGAATTTAAAAAGGTAGCCATTGTTTTAATTAGATGGTTAACCACTATATTTCAATATGAGGAATGGTACAATAATATGCGGGTGGTGTTGCTTTTATTATTCTGAAAATTCCTGGTGGATTCAGTTATCCTCAATAATAAGCGGATAAGTACTGCAAACCTTGATGGAGACAGACTTTATCGATAAAGTCCATTTAGACTCCAAGAAGCCAAGTGGATCTGAACATAGCTGTTAGGAGCCGATTCATAGCGTTTCTAACAGGAACAAAATAAGCACCTTAGGAGGAGAATGTAATGCATTAGTCTTTGAAAGCCACCATGGTGGGATAGAAACCAGAAATAAGAGAGGACCGCAGGTCCTGCACCTCCTTGAATTTAAACATGCTATAAGAAAAGAGTGAAAGAGCAAAATGGTCTAGTGATTCACAACAGGACTTCATCATGTGACCATCCCAATACCTTTTACAGCTGCTCAGTTTCCTCTCACAACTGCAACCGATGACAACAGCAGCAAGACTCCAGAGTCTAAAAGAGGTGACATGGTCACTTAAACCACTGCAGACTCCAGCTGTTCCTCTCTGGCTCACCAAAATTCCATCGGCCACTAACCGAGGAGTCACATTTGGATATACATCCTAGCAAACAGAGAGAGGGAACCAGGCTTTTCTTCATAGGGAACGTCTCAGGTTACTTGTGTAACCATGGTTCCCTGAGTAGGGAACGAGACACTGCGTCCTCTAGGGGTCGCTATGGAGAAACCTAGAGGACGCAGTTCGAAGTTCCCATGAAAGGGAACTTATCCAGACCGCAGCGCAGGTGAAAGAGGGCACATGCAAATACATCATGCATGAACAAAGACAGCGATTGTTCTACTGCATGAGCTACTTTATGTCATGTTTTTCTATAAATACAAGCACGCCTCACCCATTTCAAAGAGGTAGTATTTCACTAGTGATGAAAACTCGCTTTTCGCTTTAGGTTTACACCCATTTTGACATCAGTTGAGCAGTGGCGGGTGCAGATGGGAGGTCATATTTCATCACGGCCGACACGCACCATAATCAGGCCGCAGTTGGCAATTAGGTTGCACTTAATGCAAATGGATCGACTAGAAAATCAGCATGTGAATGGGCACTAGCCATCCGCTAGCACTAGCTTATTACACACACCGTTGACCTCACTCTCAAAAGCCCCTCTCCAGATGAACTAACAGACGCCAGGGCACTAGCCCATCGCGGGGAGGTGGAGATCGGGTTTCAGAGGTGGGCAACCCGGGGTCCTCACCGACATTGCGTAGCAGCGTATTATTTGACATCTGTTGTACGAGTTAGCTGTGTGATTGAATCTGTGAAAGAGATTATCTGGCCAATCTATTGTCAGTCATTCCTGAAGCATGATTCCTGGTGGTTTACGTTTCATGGCTTCTTCAGAATATGCAGAACAGGTTAAAAAGGACAAAAAATTTCATGCATTAGGGTTCATTAAATAAATAAAAAAAACAAGGAATCAGAGCTAATGCTAACACACACTCACACTGACATCAAATTGCAGCAGCTGAAGCTTGTGAAATGTCAATGGTCGTGTATACCAGCATGAGCCAGTAAATTATTCACATTTTTTCCATCACTTTTCCACATCTTTTGCTATTCGTTTTTCCACCTTTCCCAAGTGCCTCGTCGTCATTAATAAATGAAGAAAAAAGAACGCCAAGTTGGAACCATCTACTCAGTGCCACTTTATGCCATAACAATATTGATGTAAGGAGCATTAAGGAGAATTAAAGAGCTTGAGAGTTTATGCAGAGTCTTTACAATAATTTTGTCAACTAAAAGAAATGTAAAGCTAGAAAATATGCACCATGAGGATAGTTCAATGATTGTAATCAGAATTGTTGATAAATAACAAAATAAAATAAAATAAAAAAATGTCAGAGTAAGATGGACAGAATCAAATTATTAAGACATGACAAAATATTGACTAAATGTCAATAATTACATTTTTGTTATTGCCTACCAAAACAAATATAGAGATAGAAAATATACATATTTGCACTATGAGGATAATTAAATTATTGTAATCAGAACTGTTGATAAGAATTATGACAATAAATTAAATTAAATTAAAAAATTTAATAAAAAGTCACTTTAATCAAATGAATATGATATGACAAAATATTGACTAAATGTAAAGACATTTTTCATCAAAAGACAGAAAACTGAAAAGGTGTGCAGCAGGGTTGTTATGGTTAACTATACAAAAACAAGTTTCTTGAAATAAAATTGAAATTAACTGAAATAAAATAAAATATACCATATAAAGGTTCCAAAGCAACATTTCTCATTTTCATTTAGTTTAACTTGATAACTAAAAAAAAAAAATAATAATAATAATTAACAAATTAAAATGCAAATGTAAAATACAAAAATAAAAACTGTGCAGGACCAAAGAAAGGTATGTGAATGTATTTAGTTTATGTGTGTCCAGCCCAGTTATCCACAACTATTGAATGAGCTCCTTGAGCCCCTTATGGGACCCCGCACTAGGGGTCAGGGGTCATGACCTTTAGTAATGGCCATGTTAGGAATGAACCAAAAAAAAGCTCTGACACGGGCCATCATTTCAATGTTTTCAATGTTGTGTAATAATCAATGCAAGGTCAGTAGGTTGGCATATGCAGACAGATGGCACATAAAACAAACAGAACCCTCTTTTCTCAAAGCTAAACAAAATCAATTCTTCTTCACAATATTTATTTTTATGGATATCCAAACCACATTCCTAAATCCAGTTGCTGCTTTCCCAAGCAAAGTCGCTCAGCAACAGGATTGTGTTTTGAAAGGTCTCTTCATGGGCGTATGACGTCTGATGGCATTTATGAAGTACCCAATAACGGACATGTGGGATGGATAAAGATGGATGATTGAAGCGAAGAGAGCGGACAGAGAGAAAATTAGAGACTTGGACATCATATTGACGACCAATCCGCTGGGCTATACATATGTTAATAAGCTCTGCCTAAATGACCCCGGTATTCGAATCACAATTATCTGCTGACTGTGGCATAGTGCAAGTTCTGTCATTGTAATGATCTATGGTTGCAAGAGGCTCTCAGTCTTAATGAAGACACATTATAGGTTCAAACCAAGAGGTCTTTTGAGAACACAACCAAAAGTCCATCACAGTTCTGCACGTGCACATCCAGAAGACACTATCAGCCATCAATCAAGCAGAGGATGTGAGACAAAGGGATGGCTAAACATAGTCACAACAGCACTATATTTATTTAAAAAAATAATTTACTACTAAATACTCTTCAATGTTGATTCAAAACACAACAGAAAGAAAATATAGAGCAGTGGGGGGCTAAGATATTACTGGGATGAATACTATATTATGTATTATGATGGGTATGTGTTTAATTGTCTTTGAATTGCTGTTATATTATATGGCTTAATTTACAGTAATGTGTTGGGTATTATGATGTATTTATTTGCAATGTTTGGTATTGTTTGGTAATGCAGCAGTTCCTATTCAAAACAAAACAAAAAACAAATGATGTGACACTAAAGTACCATACGACTCTTTTAAATGGTTGTAGGGTAAATAAATAAATGTTAATATTTTTTTTTTAATTATTATAATATATA